>NC_025993.2:146941344-147241344 GCF_000442705.2 Elaeis guineensis
ACCACCCTGTCCTTCCCGACCACCAGGTCGATCTCTTCTCTCACCTTCTGCAGAGCTTTGGGATGGTTGATGAGCTCCGCCAGTCCCCATTCGATGGTAGCAGCAGAAGAATCGGAGCCGGCAGTGAAGATATCCTGCATGGGACCGATTATTAGGGCTCGATGGCTATGACGAAGATTTGCTTTGTCGGTACCCGATTTCATACTGACATCATTCTATTATAATATTAACATGCGATATAGTATGACATGACGAGATCTTCTGAATATTGATATGTTATGATATTATATATTAATTCGATATTAATATGATATCGATCAATTCGGTACCTACAGGTATCGGCTAATATGATAAGTCTTGGTGGTGATTGTTAACCTTTTTCTTGATAAAAAGAAGGATGAACGTTCATAATTTATTAATATTTATATTATTTAATTATAAAAGATTTTAACTATTCAATACATCAGTTGTATGCTAATTTACCCAACAATACGTCAGTTGTATGCTAATTTAAGGTCCCTTTTTCAGTATGACATTTGAGGAAATACAAGTATTGCCTCAAGAATATAGCGTCCATCTTAAACTGAAGGGAAATTATCGTCGGCCTGACTTTAGCCTTCTAATAATGCTGAACATTAGGATGATCCCAACTCTCCATTCTATTGGACTCGGCTCATATCTACTCTAACGGTTGTGATTGTTAACCTTATTTAACTATGTTGCTTTTACAGAAATTTAAAATGGAACACAACATTCTCACTAATGAACATGACAAAAGAAAAGATATGTATAATATTTTTTTTGTCAAAATAGGTATGTATAATTTTTCAATGGACTGAAAGAAAAATATTTCAATCAATATAAAGTGTTGAAAATATAAAAAATTAGTTAGTATTTTCATTTCCCCATTACTTGCCATTACAAAGACTTTTCGGAGTGATGAGTATACTAATGAAGGACAATTCTCAAAGTCAAAATTATAGCTATTTTAACTCAACCAATGTCGCAACTATTGCTGGTTTGATTGGAGAAACGGCCATGAAGTGCTCATCAAGTACATGATCTTACCAAAAAAAAAAAAGTACATTATAATTCGCAAGTAAAATGTGGTCATAATCCAGTTCTGATTAATGCTCTAATATAATATCATTTAATATGCATACCTATCCCAAAAAATATAAATTTCAATAATTTATCACAAAAATATAACATAACCATGGATATCTATAAGGCTGCAAATGGATCGGGTTGATCCACGATCCGATCCGATCTAGCCTGCATAGATCCGATCCAAATCATTTTGAAGGACCTGTGGATCCTGATCGGATTCTAAAATTGGATCCGTTCTATTTTTGAGGTTGGATCTGAATTTACTGAATTTTGACCCGATCCAATCCGATTCGATCCATAGAGACTTTTGGGTTGAGTTGGATTTTGAGATAAATGATCCAATCCGACCTCAGTCGATCCGAACCCATCTCTTATCTTTCTTTGTTCCTATATTACATGAATGTTAATTTTGATCGAGCCTGCTTTAATATTTATTGTTCTTAAAAAGATATTCTATTAATTTTTAGATCCTTATCTTTTAAGATTTTGTTAAAATATTTTAAATTTGGATTAATCAAGTTAGGAGCAATGGTGAAGAAAATGTGATTAGACTTTTTAATTCTTGAGTGAAGAGTGTGGGACATGGAGATTTTAATAATCTCATATATCAAGATTAAAATTTGTAGTGCAAATAAGGTTTGTTTATAAATCTTCTACTTATTGATCTTATTATTTATAACTCAGATCCGAATCAGCCTGGATCCGGATCGGAACCAAATCCGTATTTCATGGATCGATGCTGGGTTATACGTGGATTCGATCCGACCCAAATGATCCGTTGGGTCAAAAAATTTGATCATGGACCCAATCTGACCTGATTCGATCTTCTGTTGGGTTGGATTTGGGTCCAATATTTAACCCGATTAAGAAATCGAATTAGATCAAGGTCACTCATGATTCGGTCCGATCCGACCCATTTACACCCCTAGATATCTATCAAGAGAGATCCAATCTATCTATTTTCGAAGAAATCGTTGGTTAGAACTGTTCCAATACATGTACCTTAAACCATCTAATAAAAAATATTTTTTTTTCATTCAAAACAATAAAAAATTATCACTTAACTCATCATACTTAATACAAATTTTTTATCATTAAGAATTTTCAACCAAATATAGGTTAGTAATGAATTCTTTAATGATAAATAATATGATAATTTTTTATTGGAGGGTCAAAGGGACGTAGTCCCAACCAACAAGTTCTCCTCATTCTGGTTCATAAGTTCGTTGTTGTTTTTGCTTTTTTTTGTGTGCGTGTTTTGTCCTTTTCCCTGGCAAAGGCCCAGAGTTACAGGCTCCAGTACAACACTTTTTCTGATGGACCCCATACTGGGCCTCCGCGACCACCTAACTGGTGTCGTAAGCCGCTACGGGTCTTTTTTTGATGACAAGCTCTGTCTACGTGGTCATGTCACAGAAACCTTTCTTTTACATATCCTTGTACGTTATCCTTTGTTTCAATTAAAAAAAGGTATCGTAAAGAAAATAAAAGACAAGTCGATGATTAAGTAGGGCTGGAGAAAATTTATAAAATACGAACGGCGAGAATTCAACTTTGTCGGCTAAAGACTCCAGTGCAAATGTAGGTAAGGAATATCTAAAGGCCTGTCAAACAATTTATGGGTACTCTATATGTGTGGTCTGTTTAGTTAAATCTAAGATAACGTGTGATTTAACTGAACAGACTAGACTGGTAAACAAAACAAATTATTCGACTGGCCTTTGGACCAGTCAAACATACTAGTCTAATCCCTCTCCTTTTTTTTTTTTTTGTGAATGTATACCAGTCTAGTGTATTTATTTAAATCTAGAAAAGGAGATCTTGTGAATCATCCACGCAACCTGCCTCATTAATGTCTTGATAGTCCTGAAAATCCTAATGTAATCAAAGTTTAAGTTGGTGAGAAGAGACTGGTCTGTGCTACTGGGCAAAGCTCAAGTGGCAAGGTTTGAATACGATTTAATGCTACTATTAAGATTATATTGATAGTTTTTGGATGAATGGGTGGAAAAAAAAAAAAGAGAGTACATTTACTAGGAAACTAACCCCCTTTTCTAAGATTGATCCAGAATATTTACTTTATATTTAAGATATACTATTCTAGCTATATATATAAATAATACAAGGAAGATATTATATTTGGACGTTTTCATAACGTATCCAAATGAAATATTTACTGTACATGGTTTTGGTGCAACAACTATTTTAGATACACTGGTACCTAAACACTAAGTAGTGTGCGGTGTCTGCTCTTCATGTGGACCAGAAGATGAGACATCGGGATCTCCCAACTGCTACAAGCTCTGATGATTATCTCAAGTCAAAAACATAGCTTCGCTCCAAACTACGATAGACTCTCTCGCCCTTATGCCATCAAGAAAACCACACCAATCTCAACGGAAACTCTTCTTTGTTCAAAAAGTAAAAGGAAACAAAAAAAGAAGAAGAAGCATTTTTCGCATACATAGGCGGCAAAAATTAAACGGTAATAAAAATCCGGGACAACAGAATCATACGAAGAAAGAAAAAGCCATAATAAGTGCATACCAAGATGAAACCTTTGATGTTCTCTCTGGTGAGCTTCATCTCTGCGTCATCATTCTCGGCCACATCGAGCAAGATGTCGAGCAAGTCCTTCACCTCGTCCTCTCGCCCACATCCCACCTCCTTCCTCCTCCTCCTTTTCTCCTCCTTTCCCCTTATGATCCTCTCCATCAACGCGTCGAACCTCCGGTGCACCTCCCTCACCCTCTTCTCCAGCCCCTGGAGGTCCAGGTTCTTGCAGAAGCCGATGTAGTCGGCAATGTTGAAGGCCCCGACGAGCTCCGCCACCTGCTTCACCAGCTCCCGAGCCTCCTCGGTCTCCCCTCCGGCGCCCGACGACGTCGTGCTGGCCGCCATCCTCGTGACTTCATTGTTCGTCATCTTGATTATTTCCGAGCTCATGTCGATGGGCTCACGACGTGCCGACTTGTCGAGAACGGCGCGCAGGAGGTCGAGGAGCTCGACGCGGCGGACGGGGCGGAGGAGGTCGACGGTCCGGGGGCCGAGGAGCTCGGACATGCACAGGCGCTTGACGAAGCGCCAGTAGGGACCGTAGGGGGCGAAGGCGAATCCGGAGGCGTCGTAGGCGAAGTGGCGGGCGGCGGCGGTCTGGGGGCGGTTGGAGATGGCCGTGTCGTGGCTCTTGAAGAGCTCGCGGGCGAGGTCAGGGGAGGAGGCGATGACGCAGAGGGTGGAGCCGAGGCGTAGGCTGAAGAGGGGACCGTGGAGGGTGGCGAGGCGGTAGAGGGTCTGATGGACCGGGGACCGGAGGAGGTGCAGGTGACCTATAATCGGGAGTGCCCGGGGCCCGGGCGGGAGGTGGCGACGGTCGGACCAGGCCTTGGAGAGGGTGGCAAGGAAAAGGACGGAGGCGAAGGAGATGGCGAGGAGGAGGAAGAAAGCCGGGGAGGTGAAGCCTCCTTGTTCCATGACTTGGCAGACCCGGGCGGAGCGAGAGAAAAGCGAGTGATGAGTTAGAGAAAGGAAGGACAGGATGGCATGAATATATGACCAGCGCAGAGGACCCGTCCAAATCTGGATGATTGGACAAACCACCAACCCCAGAAAAATGTGGGTCTATGCTTATCAGAAAGTTCACCGGCCTCTTCCCACCGCTTTCGCGCCAAAGATTGATGGATCTAAATGTGCCTCAAACTCTCGCTTTCATCCACCCGCACAGTTCTGGAAATGACTCTTTCACGAGGTGATTGAAGGGATGTGAATCGCTCGTTCAAGGCCAATCTTTTGTTGTGATACGTCCAAGGTAGATAAGGCTGAGTACGAGTCGGATTCAATCGGATCGAAAAAAATATTTTATCTAACTTAATCCAATCAAATTAAAAAAAAAATTCAACCCCATTACCGACCATTTATCATGTATAAATCGTTTAAAATCAAAATGAACGATTTATAGTAGGTTCGGATGAGTTGTATCGATTTGGATTTCAATATTGATTCAATATTGATTTTAAGTCCAATATTGATCTATTTAAATTTATTTACTTTTATTTAATTAATTTAATATAAAAATATACTTTATAAATTATAAATTTTAGATTAATTTTTGAATATGTATAAAATAAAATAAAAAAAAATATTTACTCATTCGAAAATAACTACATTTGAAAACTTTCACTTTAGAATCATCTCAAATCAATAATTCAACATTAACATTCCCATGAATCCAAATGGATGATGGAATATTTTTTAGAATAAAGTATTGAAGTCTAAATGACGCCGTTTTAAAATGAAAGTGACACTACAAGAGAAGAGTGTTTTGGCGACAGAATTATTTGCGATGCAAATAATTCACTGCTAATAACTGTATTTACAACAAAAAATTAAATTCATTGTAAATAATAAAATATTTACGATGAAAATATTTTTTTCATCGTAAACAGTTTACTATCAGCGATGAAAAAAATTTCATCATAAATATGAATTATTTACGATAAATATTTTCATCATAAATAATACATCATTTATTTTAATTTTAAATTTCAAAATATTGATGACGAAAATATTTTTATCATAAATAATTTAAGTATTTATGATAAAAAATATTTTTTATCAGCAATAACCTTATTTTCAATGAAAATATTTCATCATCAATATTTGAAAAAAAAATAAAAAATTTAAAATTTTAAAAACTACAGATTATTTGCGATAAAAATATTTCATCATAAATAATTAATTATTTGAGATAAAATTAATTTTATCATAAATAATCAATTATTTATGATAAAATATTTTCATCCTCAATATTTTTAAAAAAAAAATTTAAAAATTATAAATATTTATGATAAAAATATTGTATCATAAATAATTAAATATTTATGATAAAAATTTCATCATAAATAATTGATTATTTATGATAAAATATTTTATCATTAATATTTTAAAAAAAAATTAAAAAATTAAAAAATTATAGATTAGTTTGACTAAATATTACATCATAAATAATAAGTATTTAAGATAAAATTAATTTTATCATAAATAATCGATTATTAGGATAAAAATATTTTATCATCAATATTTTTAAAAAAATAAAAAATTTAAAAAATTAGAAATTATAGAATATTTATGATGAAAATATTATATCATAAATAATTAAATATTTATGATGAAAATTAATTTCTGTCATAAATAATCAATTATTTATGATAAAATATTTTCATCATCAATATTTAAAAAAAATAAAAATTTAAAAAATTTAAAAATTATAGATTAGTTATGATAAAATATTGCATCATAAATAATAGAGTATTTATGATAAAAATTAATTTTTATCATAAATAATCATTATTTATGATGAAAATATTTTATCATCAATATTTTAAAAAATAAAAAATTTAAAAATTATAGATTAGTTGTGATGAAAATATTAATTGTAAATAAATAATATTTCAATGAAAATTATTTTTCATCATAAATTTTTAATTATTTACGATAAACTGTTTCATCGTTAATATTTTAAAAAAATAAAAAAATTAAAAAATATAAAAATTATAGATTATTTGTGACAAAAATATTATATCATAAATAATTTAAGTATTTAGATGAAAACTATTTTTATATAAATAGTGTTATTTAGATGAAAATATTTTCATCAAAATAGCTAAAAAAATAATAAAAATTAAAAAAAAATTAAAATTATAGATTATTTACGATAAAAATTTTATCATAATGACTCTTTTACGATGAAAAAAATTTTTCATCATAAATAAGATTATTCGCAATGAAACTTATTTAATCATCAATAGTTAAAAAAATCAAAACTTGAAAAAAAAAAGCAAAAGTGGATCATTATTTGCGATGAAATTTTTTCATCATAAATAAACTATTTTTATGATGTAAAAAAATTTCATCATAAATATGCATATTTTTATTTTTATTTATAAAAGTCCATTTTATGGTTTTTGTGGATGCTTTTCTATATTAATCGTCTCAAATTTTTTTGAATTTATCTCATTGTTCAATTTTGTGTAGGTTGTTGGTTCTATGGACTGACCAGAGGTAGAAAGTACCAAGGCCTTGTATTTACCCAAGAACATAGAAAGAGATGATATAGGATTTTATACGTTAAAACATGATTCACAAAAAGATTATTCACATAGTGACATATAAGATAAGTTTACTCTTAGATCTTGTCTTTGAATTTGAGTTTAAATGCTTCCCCCTTTCTCTTATTTTGCAAAAAATTATTGCTTTCTTTCTATAGATCAGTGAAACAGAAGTCTGAGAGAATAATATTTGAGATTTTTACAGTATCAATATATCCTTTGGAGCTATGTTCTTTTGTCATGCAATGGGAGCATTTGACTTACTATTTGTCCAGGAATGGTATCAGCAAAGGTCAATTTGCTGAGGTATTGCTTTATGAGATAGACGCAATACGAAAGATAATTCTTATTTTACCAATATTTTATGGTAAGTATTCGATAATTTACAACTCAGTCTTGATAGATTTCTCTCGGATCTCAGAATCATCAAGATATTCTCGTACTCCGACGTCCAAAATGAGGACTCCAAAAAAAGATGAACTCCTTGGAGATTGAAGACCTCAAAATTATCGATCTCTTATAGTACCCATTCTTTTGTGGAAGTCGAAGAGCTGTTCTTATAACAATTGTGATAGCCCAAAACCCAGCCCAACCAAGCCCAGCAAACCAAAGCCCAAAATGAAAAGAAAAAAAAAAACAGAGGAAACCGGGAAGAAGACTCCCGATAGGAGTCTTCTTCTCCGACGAAATCCGAGCGAGACCGGGACTCCTAGGACCCTCGGAGTCCTAGGGTTCCCTATAAGAATACCCTCTTCCCTTGAGACCAAACATCGGCCTCTTCCCTCTCTCCTTCTCTCCGATTTCCTCGAATTAGAGCCGCGGACACCGCTTGTCTTCGCCGTGACTGCTCTCCGACGAAGTCACCGGAGGTCAAGATAAGCTTCCCTCCTTTTCCTCCCTTCCTTCCTCTTCCTCCCATGCCTTGTGCGCGGCTGCCGGCGACGAGTGTCGCCGATCTACAGTCGGGAAAGAGACTCTGTTTTTGGGTCTCTTTTCCGGCGCCGGCGATCAGAATCGATCGCTGGCCATGCTCCTCCGTGACCGGGGGAATGGTCCCCGTCTGCCGCCGGCCTCCACTGCGGCGGCCATGGCCCGAACGGCCGGTCAAGGCCGGAGGACACCGTCCCCTGTTCCGGCGCGGGAAGAACCAAGAAAAAAAGAAGAAAAGAAGAAAAAAAGAAGAAAAAGAAAAGAGAAAGAAGGAAAAAGAGAAAAAGAAAAGGAAAGAAAAAAGAAGAAAAAGAAGAAAAAGAAAAGAAGAAAAAGAAAAGAAAAGAAAAGAAAGAAAAATAATAATAATAATAATAATAAAAATAAATATATATATATATATATTTATATATATATAAGTAAGTAAATAAATAAATAAATAAATAAATAAAAAATTGAAATTGATGAGAGAGAGAGTTTCTCTCTCTTCTTTCAGTTTGAACCCCGACTTTCTCTCTCTGAAATTGGACTTTCTCTCTCTACTTTCTCTCTCTAGAATTTTCTCTCTCTAAGTTGTTTCTCTCTCTTGATGGATTCCTCTCTCTAAAGTTATTCCTCTAGGATTAGCGTAGTGGGAGGTCTCATCTGATGATTTTGATCGAGTTTAGGAAAGAGTCGATTTTAAGTGAGGTTTTGAATTGGAATTTGTTTAGATTTAATTTTAAATTAAAATTAATGTAAAAAATATAATTTTGGATAATAGGCACGGAAGAATCTCCTAGAAGTTAGTCGATCTGTTCATTCAGTACTTCGTGGAAGGTAAGTAATGAATCATCTTCTCGAGATATTCCATATTTATTCTGAAAATAAATAATTATTCTCTGAAATTATGCATGAAATTATGTTTTGAAAGAAAAGTACGGTTGAAATATTATGGTACGTAGATTATGCACACGTTCAGTGAGAAAAATTATGATATATTATGATACAAAGTATTTTGATACAGATCGGATTTATACTCTCAGTCTAACTATGTTTCAGTGGGCCCCGCCAATGGGGATTATACGTTGGTACTCAGTGGACCCTGCCAGTGGGGGTTGTGCGCTGGTGTTTGTGGACTCTGCCAGTGGGGGTTGTGCGCTGGTGTTTGTGGACCCCGTCAGTGGGAATTAAACGTTGGTCATAGTCAAGGCTGTTGAGTTACGAGTGGTTTTGAATCAAATCGGATTTATGATTATATTATATGTGAATATTTAAAAATATTTGATTTGTATTAAATCAGCATTAAATATACTCTTATATTTATTTGCAGCATTATTCTTAAAAATTATATAATATCTGAATTATCTAGTTGAGATATTTGTTACTTACTGGGCTGTCTAGCTCATTACCTTTCTTTCTATTTTTCAGATTCAGATAATTAATTACGAGCGTGGGAAGAAATATTGGGACAGAGCTTTTAGAAGCGAGATTAGCATTGTCAACTTCAATTGAACTTAGATCTATTATTTTTATTTTTTTAGCAAAAATTTTATTGGATGTAAGATATTTGATTTAATTACTTGAATTACAGTTGAATAATAATTATTTGAATTTATTCCGCTGTGATGCATTTGATATCGTGATGAGATGCCTTGCATACTTATGGAGAGAGTTCTTCATAAGTATGCGGCGGTTGCCATGACCCTCGATTCACAATCTCGGGTCGGAGGCGTGACAACAATTAATAGCGACGCAAATTGAACTTTTCATCGAAATTATATTTTTTATGTACATACTTTTTTTGAAAAAAATCTTAAATTAACTATTTATATAATTTTTTTTGATTAATAGAAATTAATTTTTTGATGAAATTATTTTAAAAAAAATTTTAGACCAAAAATTTTTTAGATTAAAGAAAATTAATTTTATTTTTCATCATGAATATTTTTTTAATATTAATTTTTGTTGTTAAATTTTTTGGATGGAAAATTTTTTTGGTGAGAAAAATCTAAAATTTAATTTTTTATAAAATTGTTATTGGAAAGATAGTTAATTACTAGTGACGTAAAATGAATTTTGTACCAAATTATTTTAAAAATTTTTTTGTAAAAATTATTAATGATGAAAATAAAATTTATGTAGCTAATAAATTTATTAATGATAAAATTTTTTATTGTCATCGCCAACAATTTTTTTTTATAAATTTTTTAGAGAAAAAAATTTTTAGTGAGAATTTTTTTTTGATGAAAATTATTGGTGATGAAAATAAAATTTTGTTGCTAATAAACTTATTAACAATATTTTTTTTTGTTGCTAATATTTTTTAGGCAAAATTCTTTTGGAGGAAAATTTTTTTAATGGAAATTTTTTTTTGACTAAAATTATTGACGACAAAATTAAATTTCTGTTGCTAATAACATTATTATGATAAAATTTTATTTTTTCATCGCAAATAATTTTTTAGAGAAAAAATTTTTTAGTGAAATTTTTTTTTGACAAAATTATTGGTGATGAAATAATTTTTCATCGCTAATAATTGTATTAGCGACGAAAATTTTTGTCGCTAATAGTTCTGCATTCAGTGCACGTCAACTTGACGTCCCTTCACACGAAACCTCTTCTCTCCCTCTCCCTCTCCTCTCTCCCTTCCCCTCTTCTCTCTCCGTTCTCTCCCTCAGCTCTCCCTCTTTCCTCCCCTCTCTCCCTCTCCCTCTCCGTGCTCTCCCCCCCTCTTCCCGGGCGAGCCCGTCTCCACCGTCGCCATCGCCGTCCGTGCAGTTGCGCACCGCATTGCCGTTGCCTTCGCGGAGGTAAGATATTCTAGCATTTTTTTTTGTGTTGATTGGGCCACCGAGGGGTGGAGGGGGTTGTGAGGGGGGTGCCGTGGGCGACCGGTGGCGCCATGGGCAGGGAGGGGGTCAGCCGGTGGAGACGGGGTCGAGGGCGGCCGGGGGGTGCCTGGGCGGTCGGTGGTGCCATGGGGCTGGAGAGGGGGTCGGCCGGCGAAGACGGGGTCGGGGGGCGGCCGGGGGTGGGATGGGTTCGGGGGTGGCGGGGAGAGACGGGGGGGGGAGGGGGCCATGGGCAGCCGGCAGCACCACAGGGTCGGGGAGGGGTCGGCCGAGGAGACGGGGTCGGGGTGCAAACGGGGGTGGGGATGGGTTCGAGGGGCGACCGGGGGTGAGACGGGGGGGGAGGGGGTCGTGGGCGATCGGCGGGCCACCAGGTTGGGGAGGGGGTCGGCCAGTGGAGACGGGGTCGGAGGGCGGCTGAGGATGAAACGGGAGTGGGGATGGAGTCGGGAGGCAGCGGGGGTGAGGCAGGGGCGGGGATGTGGCCGTGGGCGGCGGTGGTGCCAAGGGGCCGGAGAGGGGGTGGATCGGTGGAGACGGGGCCGGAGGGCAGGGGGGGAAATGGGGCAGGGAGGGGGTCGGTCATGACACGACGATGCCACGGGGGCCCCGAGGGGGTCCGTCGGGAGGGGTGGGCGACGGCGGGGAGGGGGTCGATCGTGGAGGGGTGGGTGAGGCGGGAAGGGAGGAAGGGAAGAGAGAAACAAGGGGGAAAAAAGAAGAAAAAAAATAAAATATAAAAATAAAATAAAATAAAATATTAATCAAATATTTTATTATTGATTAATAAAAATAAAATTTAGATCACGATTCGAATTCGATCGAGGTCGGGATCTGGATCGAGATCCTTATCGGATTAGGATCTAGATTGGATCTGATCAAGATTCAAATTGGGATCCGGGTCGCGGAGTTGGAGAGAACGGCGGTGCCACGGGAGGTGGCTCACGAGGGATGGGTGACGGTGGCAGTGCCGGGAGCGGGGTCATGGGGGTCGAGTCTGAGCGGCATCGGGTGTGTGACAGCACTGACGCCGTGGCAGTGGGGCCGTGGGAGGCGAGTTCGGAGCTCGTTTAGAGGAAAAAATATTTAGAAAAAAATATTTTTAGATAAAAAATATTTTTAAAAAATAAAAAATTATTTATTATTTTTAGATAAAAAATATTTTTGAAAAAAATACAAAATCATCGGATCCTCAGGATTAGGTTTCGTGTTATTATTTTCATTAATATTATTTTACATGCTTAACTGCTTATAGTTTATTTTATATTTGTTGCATAAATTTTTTAGTGTTACTACTGAAATTTATAAATTTTTTTTGTTCCACTAGCACAATGCGCATTGCTGTTGTTTATTATAATTTAATTATTTTATATTATTTTATATATTTTTACTTATTATAATTAAATATAAAAAATATTTTAATTTTAAAAAAAATTACGAAAATTTTGATGAAAAAATTTTAATGCAGAGTGCTCTTTTTTGATAAATTAGAAATCCATCTTTGAATGTATGTTCAGAGATGATAGTTAAATTGTATTGAGCCGTAGATTTCCATTCAAGAGTTGATCTTGATCGAAATTGACTCTTCGATATCTTATATTCGGACTTTTTAGAAAAGATGACATATATATCGATTATTGTGATTCGAAAGAGGATCTACACATCGAGGAAGATATGAATATTGATGTGTAGATCTATATTTTTGTTCAATCTTCTCTTGTAATAATGGTATGATTATAATTCTATTCATTAGAATGTAATTTATTTTTCGTTATTATTGTTCAATATTATATTTATTTATATATCAAAATTGTAGGTATGGTCCAGGAGATAGACGACGACGTTCGCGGTCTATCCGGAGGCTGAGATGCCTTCATCGATTTCCACTGCCGCACCAGCTCCATCGCCAGAGGTCCTGTACTGGCAAGTTTGAGTGAGACGGATCCGAGTGATATTATTATACTTTTATATAATAAAATTTTATTTTTTTTATTTGGACAGCTATCATACTAATAATTTATTTATTATTTTTCAGCTAGTCTCTACCAGTAGTGAGGTGAGAGCGAGATCCATCGAAGAACCTCGCTCTAGAGCGTTGGAGATGCGAACACCCGGACAACGTCTTCGTATCGAGATACCATCCGAGTACACCAGGCCCATTAGGGAATGGTGCGAGCCATGGCAGATCGAGCTGGCATCATATGCCGAGCTATGCCCCCATGATGCTTTTCGACTGCATCACATTGTACCGACTCAGAGAGAGTTTTCTAATCCAGTTACAGGTAAAATAAATTATATTGTGAATATTTAATTAGCATGATATTCTTCTAATATTTGTTATTGACAAGGTGTATTGACATAATTGATTTTGAGGAGGATCGCGTGCGGCAAGCTATGGACGTTCATTTATCTTTGCGTTTCAAGAAGTATCGCCACCACATCCATCAGCATTGGTACCATATGATGCAGGATCATGGAATGGAGGCAGCGCAGCAGCGGCCCTATGACAGCATTACTATGGATGATTGGACTGTCATATGCTGGCATTACGAGGATCCGGCATATCAGGTTACACATTCAAACTTCTTTTTTTTATAGTTTAATGATTGAATTATTTATTCTTAAATTCAGTTTGTTACCTACTAATTTGACTGCTAACTGTACAGAGACGATGTGCCAGAATATCGCAAATTGGGTTAGACAGATTGTACCACATTGTGGAGGTTCGAGGTCGTTCGCTTGTCACATGGAGCAGATGGTAAGTAATTTCTAATTAATATATAATTCTCTAGCTATTTAAATTTTTTTAATTATTTATTTTTAAATTATAGAGAGATGCTTAGAGTGACGAGCTTCCTGGTTGGATCGATATCTACCAGCGGACCCACCAGTGATGGTTAGGAGAGTGGACGACGGAGAGCCAGGAGCTTTTTTAATTTTTTCAATTATTTTTTTCATTCACGGTTTGATTTTCAGTATGAATTTAAAATAGCTATAACTTTAATTTTAGGATCATAGGATAGACATCAATCCCAGCTACCTCTGAGGACTCGACTGCACCCACAAATGATGAGATCTGTGATCAGATGCTTGGTACGAGCCCTATTATATTAGGGGTCTAGAGCATGGATCACTGCTCCCTCATCCTCACTCTCATCTAGGGCTGACATCCATACTGCCTGCGATGCTCGGCTGGCGGAAGTGCAGAAGCAGGCTAAGCAGTGAGCTGATGAGTTGACTGTATATGTCGACGAGTACCAGCGGCTCTAGATCCAGATGATAGAGCAGATGGTATAGATGGAGGCCGCAGTAGGCTGGTCCGAGCTCATCCAAGCGCTCTCCTTCCCAACCCATTCTCCTTCTACAGATGAAAAACTTACGACCTATTTGTGTAGCTTTTTATTTTTATTTTAAATTTTTTATAATTTTAATTTAATATGATAAAATGATGAAATTTATTTATGAATTTATTGTGTGAATTTTTTATTTTATTTTTATTTTTAATTTATAAAAAATATTATAAATTAAATATATAATATATATTCATTAATTATTTTTTTTAAAAAATATCTATAAATAATTAGTGATGGAATTATTTTTGATGAATATTGATCGTCAAAAAACATATTAATGATGAAAAATTGATCATAAATAATTTTTTTAATAAATTTAAAAATATTAAAATTTTATATTAAATTAATAGTGATGAAAATATTTTTATCATAAATAATTAAAAATTTATTACCAATAAAATTTATGTCAGAAATTAAATATTTACGACGTAAAATTTACGTAGCTAATATTTTTTAAATTTAATTTTTATAAAAATTTTAGTTAAATTAATAACGATGAAAATATTTTTGTCACAAATAATGATATTTACGATAAAAAATTTACATCACTAATATTTTTTTAAATTTAATTTTTATAAAAATTTTAATTAAATTAATAACGATAAAAATATTTTCATCACAAATAACCATATTTGCGATGAAAAATTTATGTCGTTAATTTTTTTTAAATTTAATTTTTATAAAAATTTTATTTAAATTAATAGCAATAAAAATATTTACATCATTATTAATTTAATATTTATTAACGATAAAAATTTATATCAAAAATTATGATATTTATGATGAAAAATTTATGTTGCTAATACTTTTTAAATTTAATTTTTATAAAAATTTTAATTAAATTAATAGCGATGAATAAAATTTATCGTGAATAATTAATTTCATTGTAAATTATCTTTTTTTACGATTAAAATTTTTCATCGTAAATAGTTTTCAAAAAAATAATTTTTTAACAACAAAAATTTTCATTGGTAATATTGATTATTTGTGATGAAAATTTTTTTTATCGTAAAAAATTATCGACGGTATTATTTTGACTAAATATTAGCGACAAAATTTCGTCGCTAATAACTATTAGCGACAAAAATCGGTTATTAGCGATGAATTTTTTTCGCTGCTAATATCTGTTTTGTTGTAGTGTGAGTTTGGAAAATACTATATTGATTGATTCGACTTCATACGGGCCGGTTAAAAGTGTAGAAACCGAACCCGATCATAAATAACTGATTTTTACAAACCTCAATCCGATTTGTGTCTTTCAACCAATCGAAATCGATGTTTATTGGGTCGGATTGGGTGAATTTTTTTGGGTTCCAATTATTTGCTCTGCCCTAGTCCAAAGTGAGGTGATGAGCTCACACCAGATGTGAATCGAAGATCACATATTTGACTAGCCGTATAGGTGAATTCTGCACTTGATATCTATGACTAACAATCTCGATTTAGAAGATATAGAAAAGTTTCACCCACGATGAAGTCAGAACGTGGCTTAACAGCCTGCAGAGCTAGGCCTGACAAACATAAATTCTGATTAGCGGCCTATGGGCCCAACTCTTAAATAAAAAAAATACGAAGGGGATCTTAAGATATGCAAACGAGCGACAACACTCATAAACATTCTAGAGCTCTCGCTCATCTCGTTAGTCTTTTCTCTCTATAGTTCTCAAAGTTTCAATTAACTTAAGTATCGAAGAATCCTTCATCAAAATACCCCCGACGAGTGCAAACTTCCTTTGCAGGTATCTTCCGGTGTCTCAGATCTCGACCAACATTCAGCTTCAACCATATTAACATTACATCAGAGCCTTGCAGCAACAGAATGGTACTAGAGGAAGGATAGATCCCACGCACACAGAGTTCTCCTTGACTAGAAGGCTACTGTTGCTGGAAGAGGCAACTTTGGCTACATGAAATGGGATCTTCTCTCTCCCGTGAGGCATCTTTTAAAAAGCAAAATCATGAGGCTCCAAATGATCAAGACCCACTGAAGCTCAAAAGATAGTCAAAGCCGAAGTGAATAATACCTCATGTATATAGAAGTAGAGACTGATCCAGTTATTTGAGCCATCCGACCTCTGACCACAATATGCATCATCTTATTCTCATACTATAATTGGTTTTTGGTCCCCTCTTTTGATTTTATTTCGGATCTTGCATGCTTTTCACGGAGGCCCTCTGCTTGTTCGTTCGGTCGGAAAACTACAATTGTTATCCCAACCTGCTGTTATATGCACAATAACCAAATTCTAAAGATGCAGGCGGAGGTCACTCCAATTGAATGGCACGGTCCCTCTGGTTGAAGCGAAAGTATAGATGGAAGCAACCACATGATGCTGGAATCAAGAAATATGCAAAATATGATTTCCTACGCGAGCCCTTTTTTCTCCCGAATGGATAGGCTGTTGAAAGTAGCGATGTCGTATGACACCCTCCTCTTTCCTACCTCTAAATCAAATGACATCCTAGTTGACGTTGCCGAAAGCCCGTTCCTTTTTCTTGGGTATAATCCCTGAAGTTTACACTGGGCTTTTAAAACATCTCTAAAATTTAAAAAACTCAAATTTAGTCTCTTTATTTTCTGAATTACTTTAATATGACCCTTCTTCTCGATTCCGGCATTTTTTTCTCATCAAAAGTCCCAAGTGAGTATGTGATGATTATATAACAGATTAGTGATGATATAACATATAAATGATGACATAGTATAATGGGTAAATTTTTATTTTGATGATGCAATATATGCATGACGATATGGTATATGGCTAGGTGATGACATATCAAATAGATGATAATATGGCGCATATATAATTTTCTTCCTAAAAGCACCTGACTACCCAGCGCCACATCATTATTTGTATATCTTGTAATCAAAATAAATAGTAGTCTGCCATATCATTATCCATAGACTATATCAACAACTACATGCATGCTATGTCATGTTATCATCCGTATGCCATATTGCCACTCGTATATCATGTCATTACTAGTCAGTCATGCAATCACTTATCTGAGCAATTTCTGCCGCATAATCTCCCACATTAATAATGGTTATTGCCAGCTGATTAACTGGCATTTCTCTTCAAAGAGGGGTCCAGATTCAAATTCTAGATATTATTCTGGAAAAAGAACAAAGTGGATAACAAGGTCATGACATGCTGAACATGACATTAAACATTTCTTATCATAAAAACTTATATTTTCCAGTATACTAAACATTATCTGAGGATAACAAAAAAGGAGGAAAAAAAAGAACGAGTGAAACTGGTCCAAAAGGGCCTTTTCCTCAACAAACTTGATTAATAACGTCCTCGTCTTCTCCGGACAGCGTCTCTACTGGATAACGACATGCACCACACAAGTTCCGGAGGGTGGAAATGTAGAGACGTGAATGGCAAGAAAATACCCTACCAACCCAGTCCCCTTGAAATGTGAAACTAGATTGAAGTTACTCAACAAGTTCAGCATAAAGGGAGACCTTGGCACTTAGTCCGACTGGAGCGAGAGGTTTACGCTTGTGCCACCAATCCCTCCTTTCCGAACTTCTATGGAGAAACGTTGCCCACTTAGCCATCACGGGTCCCCCGCCACCAACCCCTCCTTTCTGAGCTTCTATTGGGAGCTGCTACGGAGCAACGTCGCCCACTTACGCATGCGTTACGAATCCCTCCTCTCCGAATGGGGAAACGACGTTGCCCTCTCAGCCGTCACTGGTCCCATGCCACCAACCCCTCCTCGATGAACTGCTATGGAGATTGTGGAGACGTTGCACACTCAGCCATCACGGGTCCCGTGCCACCAATCCAGAGATGCTACGTGTCGCAACAAACCAGCACACAAAATTTGTGGCGCATCCGTCACTTGTTCTTTATCTGCTGGTTCTGATGAGCTCTCACACAATGTTTTCGGTGGGCGAGCTTTGTGACAAAACACATCGACCTGATGAACTATTTAATTATAAGTCACTGAAGCAAATATATAGCTCATGACATATATCTCTGATGTTAACGAAGCAACTGTAGATGATTGCCACCTTAAAAAAGGAAAAATCCCTAGAAATGGAACTAATTATGTAAACTGAGAGGTACAGATGTGCTTGCAAAGGTACCACTAATAGGTGTGCTTGTTCTATCCTCCATTTTTCTTTGGTAGAATGTCATTTTTGATAGGCAAAAGTAGAGGCTAGGATTCTGGCTCTCATCAATTATTCATTGTCCCGAGGAGTCGCAAGGACCATAACTCCATCATGCATGAGTATAGCGGGTGCCCACCGGACAAGTTTTTGTTGGAAATTTTTATTTCCATTTTCAAAAAAGTTAAAGTCGTTAAATAAAAATTATAATTATTTTCATTTTGAATAATTCAAAGTTTTGTATTTATCGATGCCCAGATGATTTATCCCCAGTTTGACTTTCAGGATAGCGGGCAAATGACTGCATGAGCTTGCCTATGTCAATCCGACTAAATGAACTGTGCAAATGAACACTCGAATATATAGTAAGTTTTGTTGCACACCTAGATAATTTAAATTTAAAATTTGATTTCGCATCTATAATGCAACTTTATAATTGTAACGTCAGCATTATGCTGGCCATAGCAATGCAGAATTCAATTACTTCTATGATCCTAAATATTTGAGAAGAACATCATCGTCGAATGCCGATCAGTTCCTTGCTGATCATGCATGGCGTCAATTTGCAACCACCCGGACTTGATGATATACCGACTCATGGAGACAGAGAAGTTGGCGTCAATTTGCAACCACCCGGACTTGATGATATACCGACTCATGGAGACAGAGAAGTAGGTTTCATCTTTATTGGCTGCACAAGGATACGTGTTCACTATATATCCTCCCATATGCGTACGTTTAGATGGGTAGAAACTCTTAAACTTGGCTGTATGTGCTCTCACTAATCCTTGAGGACGTTGATGCCCGTGCCGTAAAATCTACTTTGTGATCAGTTTCTTAGCAAGAATTAATTGAGCCCACTGTGGACTTAGTTTTTTGGTTGAGATTGGTTCCCCATATAGTCTAATTCCTCCATAAATAGGAATAAATATAAACGATATACAGTGGCCAACTAGATCATAAGAAATAATCTAAGTTATGTGGTTAGCCTATTTTTGTACGTTGGTTGGACCATATAGGGAGGATTTAACTTATCAATGGATCAACCTTTTAGGTCGTTCAGATCTAATTACAGTCACCCCAAAATTGACCCAATAATAAACAGAAGAAGATGACGATATATATTGCATCTTCTAAATACCACAATATATATATATATATATATATATATGTGTGTGTGTGTGTGTGTGTGTGTGATAAAGCAAAGATATCAAAATATAATTAACATCTGTATAGGAATATACATGGCCAAAAAATCCTTGATGCTAGTTGGACCATTATCTTGGAAGATTAGCCTTAGGAATTACTACAGAAAATTGATAAAGATTCCAATAGATTCAAACCCTTTGAAATATCAAGACTCATGTAAGAGGAATGGAATATGATAAGACTCAAATTTTATGAATAACTAAGAAGAAATATGGGACATGAACAATGCTAATACCTAGATAGAGCGGCACTCGTCGAAGCTGTTGGTCGTCCTGTTAACACTGACGATGTTTCGAATGCCTTAGCTTGGAAGGCAAAGAAGATCGGCTCTTGGACCACTCGGCAGCTAACTGAGACTATATTTTTTAACTCTTGTCCTGATAGGCAAACAGTTCTAGCTCTGATGGCAGAAGGACATGTGCATGAAGATGGGTTCCCTCTCATAATGAACCATTGGAACCCACGGAATCAAGGAGTGCAACACAAGCTTAAACTTTAAAGTTTATGCTAGCTACTTTATTTAACCTGCCCCTTCTATATATGTTGGTCTGGAGAATCCGTTGCGTCGATTATTGTTGGTTTTGGAGTCCCTTACCAGACTTAACTTACCAGACTTGCAAAACTGGTCTAAGGTGGGAAGACTGCGACGCTTTGACATAGTTTTCTACTGTGCACAATTTGAAGACATTTCAGAGAAGATAGAGGTTACTGTCGGGCCCTATACTTACTCAGTGGAAGTCAAAATCAACTATGTGCTGGAACGCTTGCCAACCTTTGATGACTCGACCTCTGCATCCCATGCAGATCAAGATGATGAAGGTTCTGATGACTGGGAGTTCTGGCATGGAACAATCGGTAGATCACCATTGAGTGGAGATGGACATCGTCGGCAAGATTTTCAAGAGGACAGCAAGTCATCAGATGGCCAGAATACTACTAGGGGTGCTCTGAGATGCCGTCGGCATTCCTCGGATGGTGCAACATCAGGTTGTGATTTGGATCAGAATCAAATCCTTCCAAAATGGTTGAACCAGCTTAGTCTTGTGCCGAGTTTGGTGCCCACTCTGATCATCTTTCCTAAGCCGAAGTTGGATATTAGTCATTTTGTTGGACATATTAAAATTTCAAATATGTTGGACCTCATTTTAACCATCTGATGACGTGACGACGCCCCGATGATGTGGCGAGCATATGGCGACATGACCTAACCACAGTGACCACTCAATCCGAGCGATGTCGAGCGGCTCCTTCAGCAGCTCCACAGACTTTGGCTACGGTCCGACCACCTAAGTGAGATCAGCAGCTTGACGATATCTACATCATCGGACAATTGCCAACCCCACTCGATCTCCGCCCAAGTCCTTTGCAAGATTTGTAGAAGCTTCGAAGTATCCCTGACGTGCGAGGAATCCTGACCTGACAGCTGACAGCATTAGCAGCCTTTTCCCATTAGTGGAAGACTGGTCTCGTTAGGATCAGTCTGACACCCACTACCACTGGCCTTCTAATGGCCACTTCTCCGGTGAACGGCGATCTGCTACCTGGCAGGCTTCTCTCCCATAAAAAGGGGCAAAAAGCCAACATTATAAGGGGTTCCTCTCTCTCCCTCTTAGGCTCTCACCATTAGCCTCTCACTGTTTTTCCTTTTGATTGCGACTAATTTAAGCATCAGAAAGTCCCTCGTCGGAGAAACCCCCATCAATCTCTCCAACATACAGACTTTCTTTGTAGGTACCCAGAGGCATCCGTCCGACGTCCCCTCATTCCAGCCTGGCGGCTGTCTCGTTGCGCCACTCGCACCACGTCGCCTCAATCGGAGAGGAGTAGTAATAGATTGGTGCAAGAAAAGGGCCCTGAATGTCCTATTTTTTTAAAAGAGGCATAAGAGCCTGGCGATGGAACCATCTCACCATGTTGCACCGACAATCCCAACAGCATGGCAATCCTAGCAGATAGAGCACTAGGGGGCAAGCTCCCCAATAGACTGCCACCATCTACCCAGACTCAGTCACTATCCCGATGGAACAAGTCCACGTGCTCACGTCCGTTGCACAGCGGCTGCACCCCCGAGATGCGAGGGAGGCGCAAGCTCCACCAATGACTTCATCCCTACGAGACCACGGGACCTACGCAAAGTGACTCGGACAACGGTGGAAGCATGTGAATGCAGCCCAAGCCCCACACTAAGGATTGCTATTAGCCAAACCGGCTCCATGCCCTTCGCTCGAAGCTCTTAGGGAGACTATTGGCGAGACTGATCGCTGGAGTCCTCCAAGGGAGACTCCACTCCAGCTCTCCCCCCACCACAACGTCGTTCTTGATGCAAGAGCGGACCAAGGATGAAGGCTCGGGAGCTGGAGTGCCAAATAGATGAGCTCCAAGAGGCTAATCGTCAGTAGAAAGATGGCTTTGGCTTCATGACTTAGCCTTTACTCTCTCAAGAGACCTCAATTGAGCTGAGCTCAAACTAGTTCAAAACACCGTTAAGCGAACCGCCAAATACATCCATCAACCTCCTGGGCAACCAAGAGGACCACGATGTGTGGAGTAGCATGTCGATGGAAAGGGGTGGGACTCTCAAGCAAGCAAAGGTGCGCATGAAAAAATGTGCACACTAGTCTTATCGAGGTAGAGTCCCCCCGGCCACCGTAAGCACCCAAGACCACGAAGATCATCACCAACTTTGGTCTGATGCCCTTACTCGCCCATAGACGAGTGAAGCGAGAGCATTGTTGATCACGAAGATCATCTCCAACTTTGGTCTAATGCCCCTACTCATCCATAGTCGAGTGAAGTGAGAGCATTATCGACTGTGAGGATCGCCTCCAACTTCGATCCGATGCCCCTACTCGTTCGTAGGTGAGTGAAGCAAAAAAATCGTCGACCACCAAGATCATCATCGATTTTGGTCCGATGCCCCTACTCGATCTCCCGTAGATGAGTGAAGCAAGAGCATCATCAATCGCGAAGATTGTCACCGACTTCGGTCTGATGTCCTTACTCATCGTAGGTGAATGAAGTGAGAGCATCGTCGACCATAAGGATCACCCCCAACTCTGGTCTGATGCCCCTACTCGCCAATAGATGAGCGAAGCAAGAGTATCATCGACCACCAAGATTATCAGACTTCAATCTGATGCCCCTACTCACCCGTAGGTGAGTGAAGCGAGAGTATCATTGACCATTAGGATCGCATCCGACTTTGGTCTGATGTTTCGATTCGTCTGTAGACAAGTGAAACGAGAGCATCATCGATCGTAAGAATCATCTCCAACTCCAATCAAATGTCCGTACTCACTCGAAGGTGAGTGAAGTGACATCATCATCGACCACGGAGATCGTTGCCGACTTCGGTCCGATGCCGCTACTCATCCACAGGCAAGTAAAGCGAGAGCATCGTTGACGGTGAAGATTGTTGTCGACTTCGGTCTGATGCCCCTACTCGCCCATAGATGAATGAAGCGAGAGCATCATCGATCGTAAGGATCGCCTCCAACTTGATCCGATTTTTCTACTTATCCATAGGCGAGTAAAGCGAGAGTATCATTGACTGCAAAGACTGTAGCCGACTTTGGTCTGATGCCTTTACTCGTCTATAGGCAAATGAAGCGTGAGCATCGTCGACCATGAAAATCATCACCGACTTCGATCTGATGCCTCTACTCACCTATAGGTGAGTGAAGTGAGGGCATCGTTGACTGCAAGGTTCGCCTCTAACTTCGATCCAATGCTCCTACTCGCTTGAAGATGAGTGAAGCGACAACATCGTCGACCATGAAGATCATCACCAACTTCGATCTGATGCCCCTATTCACCTATAGATGAGTGAAATGAGAGCATCATCGATCGTAAAATTATTGCCGACTTTGATTCAATGCCCCAACTCACTCGTAGGTGAGTGAAGCGAGAGCATCATCAACTATAAGGATCTCCTCCAACTCTGATCTGATGCCCCTACTCGCTTGAAGGTGAGTAAAGCGACAGCATCATCAACCATAAAGATCGTCAATTACTTCAGTCCGATGCCTCTACTAATCCATAGGAGAGTCAAGCGAGAGCATTGTCAACTATAAAAATTATCATCGACTTCGGTCTAATGCCCCTCCTTGCCCATAGGTAAGTATAGCAAGAGCATCGTCGACTGCGAAGATCGTTGCTGACTTCGGTCAGATACCCCTACTCACCCATAGATGAGTGAAGTAAGAGCACCATCAACCGTCAAGATCATCGTTGACTTCGATCCGATGCCCCTACTCACCTATGGGCAAGTGAAGCGTGACCATCATCGATCATGAGGATCACCTCTGACTTTGGATCGATATCTCTACTCACCCATAGGCGAGTGAAGCGAGAGAATCATCGACCTTCAAAATCATCGTCGACTTCGGTCTAATACCCCCACTCACCCATAGATGAGTGAAACGAGAGCATCATCGACTATAAAGATCACCTCTGACTTCGATCCGATGCCCTTACTCATTCATAGGTGAGCAAAGTGAGAGCATCATCGATTGTCAAGATCGTTGTCGACTTCGATCTGGTGCCTCTATTCATCCATAGGCAGTGAAATGAGAGCTTCATCGACCGTAAGGATTGCCTCCAACTTCGATCCGATGCCCCTACTCATCTATAGGTGAGTGAAGTGAGAGCATCATAGACTGAAAGGATCATCTCCAACTATGGTCCGATGTCCTTACTCATCTGAAGATGAGTGAAGTGAGAGTATCGTCAACCGCAAGGATCGCCTCCAACTTCGGTTCGATACCCCCACTCAACCTTAGGTGAGTTGAGAGAGTATTGTAGACAACAAAGTCTCTGATCTGAGTCATCTCCAACATGAAATGATGTCATCTTACGCCTACACCTGAGTAAGCCACCCGTGGATAAGCGAGTTGAGGACCTTCTAAATACTGGGCGGAAAACAACGATGGCGACAATGTGGGAGTCAAAGGAAGACACAAGAGAAAATTATTTTTTATTCCTTGCAAGCCAGATTTCTGTTATAAAAGTGGCAACAAAAGAAAAACCACGAAGAAGAATGACGCTGACAACTTCACCAAAAAGCCACATCAATCGATTAGACCCACACTAATGGGCTACTGAGGGTCCCCATGCGAGAACCCTCCCACTGGTGAAGGTCATGACCTCCTCAAAAGACTCTTTGGCAGCCAAGTGGCCATCCTTCTAAGAAGCATGTACTCTGTGGATGCCATATCAGAGACTGTCACTAAAGCTATCTCAGCGAGGAGGGAGGGGTAGCCCTATAGAAAGGCTGAAGACCTTCCCTTCGGGCATTGGGCTAGAGTGGCCCCCGATGGCCATAGGCTTGAGTCCTCCTCCAGTATGATAGAATTTTCAATACCTTCCAAGTCAAGTCGAAGCCCACGTAACAACGCCCTTCTCTTGAATGATTGGCGGTAGCCTAACCAGAGGAATTGGCTCCCCCGACTGAGGAGACATTTGCTACTCATCAATAGTGAGCGGAACCGCTCCACCACGCCATGAAAAACCAAAGATGGATCTCCATCCCAAGGTGGCGAAATGTCACCTCTATAAAGGGGGCTAGGATCAAGCACTCCCCAACAACTCTTGTTGACCAGTGACAGATGTTAGCAAGGGAGTGCCGATGGAGATTGTCTTGATCGCAGATTGAGGATCCGAATTGTGCGCCCTATGGAACCACCATTTTCAAGGCAAACGATAATAAAAGCTTTACGTTCTTAGGACTCTGTGAAAATAACTTTTCAAAAATGACTTTCTGAGACTCTTGGAGCTCATCCGGGAGGCAGAATGGTTCAAGTCATCAATCATGATACGACTGATTTGTTTAGCACAATCAGAGTCACTGAAGCCCTCGATGATGCTGTAGCTGTCTTGTACTTTGACAATCGAAGATCGCAACTAAGCATGCCGACGGCCTCTCTCCATGTGATGGAGAGAAGGCAAGCTGTCAAGCAGACACATGATGCATTTTAATACTGCCACGATCGAAGTTCCACACCTTGACATGTCTGTCATCATGATGATAGAGCGACACAGACTTGAAAATGAGCACCTACTTTCCTCCCCCAATGAAACTTTTTGAAAGGTCAAGCCGACCTCTTAATCTAAGCTCGAAAGCATGCTCGGGTCGAGGGAGGTGAAACAAATCGCCATGAAAAGGAAGAGAGGAAGAATGGCGACAAAAATGGCCCCGCAACTATAATCGCGGAGCTCCGGAAGAACGAGGAGAAGATCCCCCCAAACAAAGGAGGGGGGAGAATCCTCTACGTAGTTCCGCCAACCAAGCTCTTTCCAGCTTCACACACCCAAACCCTTAAGAAATTTGAAGATAAAGTTTTGCATATCAGAGATGAGGGCGCTTGCGGGTTGGGAGGACCCAAAAATCCTAAGTAGTAGGAGGGCAGAAAGTGAAAATACAAAGGATCCCGTTCGGTAAGAGTGAGCATCTTCAACAATGTCATGACAAAAGGTGCAACCAATCTCGGTGGTCGACCATACTAATGAATGGATCAGAGTCGAACATCCATTGCAAGTCATCGGAATGCATGTTTGGGACCGTATGGCTTCATATAGGAGGTAAGCGATTAAATAATCGAAGATCACTAGAACCTCCACGCAACCATCCATTATAAGCGAATCGCACGAGGAGTGAGGACAACCTTATATGAGTTTGGAAGACCTCCCAGGGTAAGAGTTCACAACAACACTGAATTAGATGCAACAGAGACAGCAAAATGAACACTTCATTAAAAAAAGAAGATCTTATTACAAGACAACTCTAATCAGACAAAGCCTATTATAACACAAGAGAGAGAAGTACGAGCCCTGCTATCATCAGAGCCCTCCAACGAATCGGCACCATAGAGATCGTAGGACTCGACGACGTCGAGCTCATGACATGTCAGAGTGTGTTTGCCTTTATGACGTACTTATCAAACATCTCGAGGATGACATGGCCATCAGAAAAGGTCAGACAACTCTCAAAGATCCAAGACCATCCCGTGAGGTGACATCCTGAAGAAGTTCCGATAGCGGCCACACAAGTCGACAATGGAGCAGCAAAATTTTTAACACCTCCCAGGCTAAGATAGACACTGCCAGATGTACTCATTCCCAGCGTACTCCTTCGAGGCAAACTCCGATCATGCAAAGGCACAAGGAGGCTATGCTCAGAACGAACAAGCTGTGGCAGCACTCCGACAACCGCAAAGCGACATCTTGGAGAAACAACCAGATGGTCTCGACTACAATCAGCAAAAACTCCACTTATAGAAGAGCAGCCCTCTGACTCTTCCACTGCCCCATAATATGAGACACACATCACAGAGATGAGGTCTCGATAGCTGTGCCCAGAAATTTAGACACTAGCCGTCCCTTTCAATGCATCACCACTACAGACGAATATCCGACTCCAAATGCCTGGAGAGTACGGTTCTCAAGTATTCAGTCCTTGGAAGAAGGCCCATTCCAATGTGAATCCTCAAGAGAGCGGGAGGAAAAAGTGCTCATGCTGTTCCAAACAGCATGAGGAGTGTTTGGGTACCCACCCAAACATCATCGAATGGATCGGCCAATCGAACCACTAAAGGCATCCCGACTGTACCTCATGAGATCGGACATGGATCTCCTGTCATCGAGATGTGAAGCTATTCGATCCTCTATATGAGACTTTCCATGAGTGAAAGTCTCAACAGTGGCTCAACGACAGGCAATAATTTTTTAGAAGACCTAACTAATCTACAGGTCTATCCAATGATGGAGATCAGGCATTTCCAAAGATAGCAACCCAATGGTTTGGTTTTAGAAATTTTGGAGAAGACTACTACTACAAAGGAGAACTCATCCACAAGAGAGGTGTATGTGAAAACCCCTTCTTTTCATTCATTTTAATATTTACAAAAATGGTACCAAAAAAGCACCGCACCGAAAAAAGAAAAGAAAAAAAAAGGAGAAAAGAAAGAAAAGGCAAATCAAGGAAGCAAATAGAAGGACTTTTTCCTCATCCAAAAAAAATGCCTCGACCTCCTCATCGCTGTTCCCCAGGTGGAGGCGGTGTAAATCCAGGTACGACATCATGTAGTTTATACAGACTTTGCAACTCTCAAAGCCCTGGATGAATCTGATGGTTGAAGCATCGAAAAGCTCCCTCTTTAAGGCCTCCAAGGCTTTATACTCTATGATGCAGTGGAGTCGCACCTCAAAGAAGGCATCGACAGTGGTGCCCGGTGGGCCGCTCCCTGGGAGTGGAGGACCCCTTGCTTGGGGGCTCGTCGAGGCGGTGCCCAACCCGTGCTTGGAGGTGGCCTTTGCCCTCTTAGCCAAAGACCTCCTCCTCAAATACTCGGCTTTCTTCTTTGCCACTTCCTTCATCATTCGTGGTCCATCACTGTAATTGCCCAAAGAAGATCGATGGAAGCTCTTCGACTGATGCATCTACCACAAAGAGGGCAGGCTATTTATACAAATTTCAAGTGACTCACGTCTCACCAACCAGCAATTGAGTCGTGCCATGTGTCCAGCTCCAAAATGCCAATAGCCGTAGCCATTAACTGCATCCTTTTGTTACTAAGGAGTGGCCGACAGAATGCTTCGAGGTCCATTCGATCTATCGCATGGCAACCTGGGATTGATTGGAGATAAATCCCAGCTTATTCCCTTGAAAAATCCTACTTGCCATTATGGTGGATGGAGTTTCGAGGTGCACCATGGGCTGGCATTTGGGTTTTCATGAGCAACCCACACGCTGACCTCGATCGAGATGATGCCAACGATCAGGACTCCCCAAACTTATCCTAAAGAAACCTCAGTTTCACCCACCAAAGATCTTCAGATCGGGTGAACCCCAATAAGAGATAGCGATCCGCATCGAGGATTTTCGGACACCACATCTCAGGGTTGGGGCTCCATTTGATGACCCCGATGTCACCAAAAATCCTTGATCAAATTCGAGGTCACTCCGATGAAATCCAAGCTGAAGAAGCTAGCTCAATGCTAATAGGGACCCAATCGCGATGAGTTCCACACCGCCCTCAAGATTGCGACCAAAGAGGCAATAACCCAAATTCCACCTCGAAGGCACCACTATGGATAGCAGATAGCCGTCAGGCCCAAGAGCATCCGATGATTGCAAGCGCTATCCAAAAGGCCATTCCAACAGTAGGGAACCATGCTTCGGCATGCCACCTCAAGGTCCGACCAATGAATTACTTTCCGGAACGAATCTTTTAAATCGAGAAATGGGGGGCAAGTATTGGGCCGCTTTTATCCCCCCGATAATGTGGTGATGCCCCAATGACATGGCAAGCATATGGCAATATGATCTAGCCATAGTGACTACATAGTCCGAGCGATGTCATGCGGCCCCTTCGGTAGCTCTACAGACTTCGGCAATGGTCCGACCATTGAATGAGATCGGTAGCTTGATGATATTACATCATCGAACAGCCACCAACCCCACTCGATCTCCATCTGATTCTTTGCGATATTTGTCAAGTTCGAAGGGTCCTCGGTGTGCGGGCATTCCGACCTGACAGCTAGCGGCATTGACAGCCTTTTTCTACTAGTGAAAAATTAATCCCGTCAGGACCAGTTTGACGTTCACTACTCTGGCCTTCTGATGGCACTTCTCTGAGAGCAGCGACTTGCTGCCGACAGGCCCTCCTTCATAAAAGAGGCAAAAGCCAATATTAAAGGGATTCCTCTCTCTCTCTCGGACACTCACATCCACCTCTCACTGTTCTCTTTTCCGACTACGACTGACTTAAGCATCGAAGAATCTCTATCCGAGAATCCCCCATCGGTCTTTCCGACGTGCGGATTTTTTTTGTAAGTACTTGAAGGACTCATTGACATCTCCTCACTCCAGTCTGGCGGCCACCTCATCGTGCCGCTCATGCCATGTTGCCCCGACCGGAGAGGTGCAGCAACAAAACCTATAACTATTCAGGAGGAGAGCAGGATGGGAATGGATGTTACAGCCACAACACCTAGCCTAACTAGTGTTTGAAAACCTCAACAACTATCCACCCCTATATGGTAAACATTAAAAAGTCTTTTCTCCTTTATTGTCCATGCTGCAGGATAACGCTTCACCCACAGACCTTGACCATGGAGCTGACACCCTTGCTGCACCTCATCAACTAGAATCGAGGACTCAACCTTGGCTTCAAAATGGCGCCGATATTACTGCTAACAAAAGAAGTGTGGGGCTCCGAACCAGAAGATTAAATCTCTTGGAATGGACAAGGAAAGTCCGTAGCCAGAAGATATTCTTTTCATAAATTCTCTCACATAGCAAAATTAGATCCTTGGGGAAGAAATGTAGGTTGCTGTTCCCTTCATTTGGAGAAGGCTCTTTTAAGAAGATCAAGGAGATGGAGATGAATCATTGCGAAGCTCACTCCGTTGCTACACGATCAGATCTATCATAGCTCTATCATTCAGTGGGTTTCGATTTTGCGTCACGTTTTGTGTGCAGAATCTTTCGCTTTGCCTAGTGGTTTCTGTTTTCTGCTACTTTTGGTTACCATCACCAGTGCCTAAAGTCACTGTTTGCTATCTTTTTGGAAATGCAATCAAATGTATGCTTTCTCAGTTTGGCCTTGCCCAAAGTTCTCGGTCATGCTCCTTTTGTTGAGGCAAGGGCTGTTTGTTGGTTTTATAAGATGCTTGTAACCATGTCTGCATTGTGCTAGAATATAAGGGGTTTACGAAAGCCTGTGAAGCATACTCTAATCAGAGATATTGTCCTTCAATCCAAATTAATGCGATGTTGCTTGCTTTTAAGAAACAAAAACCAGTCACGTTACGTTGGATATTATATCATCCACATGTGGTTTAGCATTTGACTCTTGGGAGGTAGTCAATGCTACTGGGCAGCAGGAGGAATTCTAACTTGTTGGAAATCTGACTCAGTGCAAGTGAGCTATCTTCATAGAGGCTTATTTTCTTTGAGTACACAACATCAATGAAAAATGCAATCAACCACCGCAAGCTGGGTTATAACGAACGTATATGGACCCACTGATAATCATCTCAAGAAAGAATTTTTGAATGAACTATAAGATCAATCTGGAAAGGCCCATGGATCATGATTGGCGACTTCAACATAAGTTACTGCACAACTGAAAGAAAGGGAGCATCAAACAGCCACGCCTCATCAGACGACTTCAATGAATTTATCGACTTTCATTTTTTGATGGAGAAAAAACTTAAGCATCGCCACTTCACCTAGTCAAACCATAGAGTGACCCTACATTGGCACACATGCCTGGTCTCGCTTGAAATGGTTATCACAACATCCATTGCCTCTTCTATCTTCTCTTGCCAAACTAATTACATGGGATGATGTTCCACTACTTCTGCATGAGCCAATTCAGCGGATGGGAATCGCATTGTTTCGGATGATGTTCCACTATTCTTGGTTCACAGGTTTTGATGAACTCATTGTTGCTTGGTGGAGACTACATCAAACCTTATTCTCAAGCTAGGCTATCTTCGTTCAAAACTCCGACGTTGGAATCAACAGTGTAATGGAAACGTTATTAGATAGAAAAATTTAATCACAGAGCGTGTAGTAGACCCTGATTTGCAAGAAGAGAGTAGAATCCCTTCACTTATAGAACAAGCTGAGCGAATCACTCTCAAAAGGATATTAGAATCCATCCTATCTCAGGAAGAAATCCTTTGGAAGCAAAGATCAAGGACAACCTGGCTTAAGCTAGTGACAAAAACACCAAATTCTTCCATTTGCAGGCCTGCTCCGGGAAACGGAAAATTTTAATTCTTCCAATCAAGTATAACAACCACCTAGTCAATGAGAAATCACAGATCCAATCGATCTTCAAAGACTTCTTTACTAATCTTCTTGGGACACCGAATTAAGTCATTGATCGTCAATTGCAGGTCAACTGAGATGAATTATATGATGATGATCCAAATATCTTCTGGAGCTAGAAAAATCATTTTTTGAGGAAGAAATTCGGAATGCAGTTTTCAGTCTTCCAGCTGATAAGGCACCAGGGCCGGAAGGTTTTACAAATACCTTCTATCAGTGCTTTTGGAAACTATTAAAAGGAGACTTGGTAAGTTTATTTGAAAGCTTTCATTCAAATGCCACAGACATTGGAAGATTGAATTACACTTTCATCACCTTAATCCCCAAAAAACAAGAAAGCTTATCCGTAAAGGATTATAGACCCATAAGTTTACTCAATGGGTTATTGAAGATAATCTCAAAAGTGTTAGCAACAAGGCTGGCCCTCATATGTATCATCTCATTTTGGACTCCCAATCAGCATTTGTAGAAAGCAGATAAATCAATGATTGCTACTCATGTGCAATGGAAGTCTTAGCATCTTGCAAGAGATCCAAATAACAAGGTTTATAGTATAAACTTGATTACAAAAAAGTATTCGATAATGTGGATTGGGAATTTTTGTTACAGCTCAAGAGAGCGAGGAAATTTGAAGCCAATTGGTGCAACTGGATCTCCTCCATACTGAAAATGAGCAAAGTTGCACTCCTTATCAATGGAGAACCAACAAACTGGATCAAAACAAAAAAAGGTTTGAGGCAGGGTGATCCACTTTCTCCCTTCCTCTTTATTTTGGTAATGGATGTGTTAGGCCGCATACTTAAGCAAGCTTCCAAGAATAACTTGATCAAAGGGATTGGGACAAACAAAAAGACTTCCGGTTTGAGCTGCATACAATACGCAGATGACACTCTTGTCATTTGTAAAGCTAACAAACAGCATGCCTCAAACCTCAAGTTTATTCTATATACTTTTGAATTGCTAACAAGGCTCAAAATCAATATGGACAAAACCTCATCGATTGGGGTAGGGTTGTTGAGTACAAGGAGAAAATTCTTCGCGGACCTCATGGGATGTGGTGTTCAAAACTTCCTACGACGTACCTGGGGCTGCCTCTACGTGAATCCAAATTAAAAAATTTAAACTAAAACTTCCTAGCGGAGAAGATCGATAGGAAGCTGTCAATGTGGAAGAACAAGCTAGGTTTTGTCTATTGGTGGTAGATTAGTCCTTATTAATGCAGTGGTTGGATCCATCCTAGTCAGAACTGTCAAAATAGACTTGGCCACAGGACTGGCCCGACCCAATCCTATAAATGAGATGGGCTGGCTACCATATGAATAGCCCAAATAACAATCGGACCTGTTTGGCCTGCCCACATCAGCCCAAGAGCTAATATGGGTTGGACCGGGCTAGCCCGGATGGCCATAAAATTTTAAAAAAAATTTTAAAAAAAAATTATTTATTTTTTAATCCCTGACTCCTGAGCCCCGCTGCCCCACATCATCGGCCGCTGCAGTCGCAACCAGCAGGATAACCGCCTCTGCGGTTCCTCTCCCTTTCGCCTCCCAGCTTTACAGACCCCCTCCTCCTCATCGCTGGTGCCGCCGCCTCCGGCCTCCGAGTCCGATCACAATCAAGATACGCCGGTCCCCTCCTCCCTTCTGCAGATGGATGCCCGTCCATCCAACCTCCAGGCGATCCCCCTCCTCCTCCGGGCCCCTCCTCCCTTCCGTCGACAGACGCCCCTCCATCCAATCTTCAGACGAACCCCCTCCTTCTCCTCCTCCTCATCGTCGGTGCCACCACCTCTGAGTCAAATCCAGCCACAGCTCCTTTTTCTCCTCGGGCTCTCTCGATATCTCCACTCTCCAAGTTAGATCCTTGTTGCCTTATCTCAGGCTCTCTCAGTCTCTCTCTACTCTCCAGGTTCGACCGCTCGAGGTGCCGCCACTTCCAAGTCAAATCTGACCGCAGCTCCTTCCCGGGCTCTCTCAATCTCTCCACTCTCCAAATTAGATCCGCACCACCTCCGACATCTCCTCAGGTTCTCTCGATCTCTTTCCACTCTCCAGGCTCAACCGCTCGAGGCTCTCCCCTTTCGGACTCTCTGCCTCTCTTTTTTTCACTCTTCACTCTTCAGTTATTTGAGATTTAAGGTCCATGGACTGGCCTGGCCTAGTCCATCAAATTTTAGGCCCTTATGGACCGGGTCGGATTGGATCGGGCCAACCTATTTTGACAGTACTAATCCTAGTGTATTGGATGTCATTGCTCCTAATTTCACTAGAAGTTATTAGAAAGATTAAGAGGAAAAGAAGAGATTTTCTTTGGAGAAGTAGAAATTGCCATGGTTACCATTGCTTAGTAAGCTGGTCACAATTCTGCAAGCCAAGAAAGTTGGGTGGTCTGTGTCATTGATTTAATGACTTTTAACCTTTGCTTGCTTATCAAGAGATGGGGCAACTACTACATGAACAAAGATAGAAACTGGAGGAAGTTTGTACAGACAAGTTACTACAGTAAGAAATGCCCCAACCAAATTTTCAGACCTCAAAAGATGGTATCAACCACTTGGAAGAGCTTGCTGGTGGTTAAGAACCTTTTCACACAATGTACTTGGATAAAAGTTAGTACGGCAGTCAAACTACCTTTTGGCAGGATGTTTGGATAGAAAATATATTACTCAAAGATCGGTTTCCAGATTTGTTCTGCCTAACAACTATGCCATTCATCACAGTATAGAGAAGATTTAAGACAGCTATTTCGAGTGCCACTCACTGCACAAGGAGAATAATCACCTCAAAGTATGAGGACTCTAATAGACAAGGTAAGCCTCAACTCAAATTCTGATTTGCCGATCTAGAAATGGTCAGGGGATCAAAAATTCTCTACTTACAAATGCTACGGATTCCTAACTCATGAAGGTATTGAACCTATTTTTGCCAAACTTATTTGGCGACCCTTGGTCCCTAATTGAGTGAAGGTTTTTAATTGGCTTGCATATCAAAATAGAATCTTGACTGCAAATAATCTCCGTAAGAAAAACATCTCTGTTGCGATCAATTCTCTCGTCGTCTGATCGTCGGAGTCGCGCACCTGCAAGGAAAGTCCTCACCGACCGGAGATACCTCCGACGGAGATCCTCCGATGCTTAAGTTAGAGAGGAGACTAGGCAACAGTGAAAAAAACCAGGGGCTCAGCGAGAGAGAGAGCACTTTCCAAAACTGTTGTCTTACCCCATTTTATAGTAGAATGCGGTATAGTCCCACCATTAATGGTGTAGACAACTGGGGAGTTGTCAAATCGCCGGAGGCTATCAAATCGTCATGGATTGTCAAGTCATTGAAATTAATCCATGTCCTTGGCAGGACAATGCCCCATGACGGTCATACAGCATGTCCTTGGCAGGACAACAGTCCATGACGGTTGTACGGCGTTTGGACGGGCTGGCCGACTATATGTCGGTATTTGGTTGCCGAAACGTCAGGTGATGACTTGAAAACACCGTCGGCTGATCTGGTGCCTTGTGGAAGTCGGACGTCGGCTGCCACCCCCGATAGTGAGTCGGTGATATGGGTTCGGTCGTTCGATCGGTTGGAAACAGTATTGATCTGTTTGGCCGGCATACCTTTGGTTGGATATTGTCGGCAGTCATTGTCGGAGTCGTCTGTCTGTCTGATGGGTAGAATCGGGCGTCGGTCGGACCGTTCTGAAGATAAATCGGCGTATAGGGGTCAGCCAGTATATCTCAACAATCTCCAAAAAAATATCGCAGCATCTAACCTCCTCTCTCAATATCCAACAACTGCCAGAATCTTTGGAAAGGTTATGGATGGGGTGTAGGAAAAATCTATCCAAGGAGATCATGAAACTCGCATGGGATTGTGTGGTCATGACACTTAGCTGGATGTTGTGGAAGGAACGGAATGGAAGATGGTTTCGCTTCGAACCAAATTCGCATACCAAAGTTCTAGCTCAATGCATCTCATCTTTAGAGGCTTGGATCTCGGTGTACACAAGAAAACTAAAGCTTTTAAGATCCACACCTTTCTTAGAAGCTATAAGAAACCAGTGTCGAATCAGGAGCGAAGCCAAGTTGATCAAAGGACACCTTTTTGATCCGTTGGATAGATGCTTATCTCTCTTCATGTATTCTGGACTTGTGTCCTCTCGTCACTTTTGATGGCTCGGGGCTGACCAGCTTTAGCTCAAAGCTAAGTTCATGCAATGACTACCTCAACTCATTCATATCGGTTTCTTGTACATTCCTTGTTTTTAATAAAGTCTAGGTGGTTATACCTCCCCTTTTCATTAAAAAAAAAAAAATACAGACCATCTACTATACACCGCACGATACGATGCACAATGCGCACCATCCATCGCATGATGGACGGCCGCACATGGCCGCATGCAACGAACATGCATCCATGCATGACCGTCCATCACATGATGGATGGTATACTGTGCACTGCACTGTGCGATGCACAGTAGAAAATCCAGACTCAAAAAAAAATACTAATATCCGAGCATTCGTCGTATTGGAAGAGGGACTAGGCCGTGGGGCACTAATTCAACTGTCAGGCTAAATGAAGTTGAACTGTCGTCACGATAATATTAAAAAATTAATTATTAATTAGTTATATAGGCATAATTTTATATGTATAGAAATTATAAAAAATTTAAAAATTATCATTATTGTTTTAACAATTCTTTGTCCTATAATAACACTACATTGCAAATAATACATAATCTAGTAGCTTCACTATCATGATTTTTTATTCAGATTCATTAAATAGCGATAATTATATTAGAGACAAATAGCACCAGATGGAAGAGAAAAACATATCATGCTACAATATATATTAAAACACAAGTTTCAAATTTTTAAGTTTCAATAATACACCATATCTTTAAGACAATAAAAATAAAATATATTAAAAAGAAGCGTATAAACATATTGACGAGCCTGCTTAGTGCCTTGTATGGTTTGCAGATGAATTGAAACTTGACATCCAAATGCTTGCCCTTTTTCCATATTATGACAATAATAGTATATAACTTGTAAAATGTAAACAACAATATGATATTACAAGCAAGAAAAGTATATTTGAGGGCGGATTCAGGTACTTAGGATGCTTTTGTTATATTTTTGATTGTTATATAATATTATTTTGAGGGAACAAATATTGTTAAATATAGGGTTCAAACTTGTGCATAATATAGGGTACTTGAGTTTCTACCCTAACCACTCCAACAAACCATCGACTTCATTCAAAAAATACAACTGATAGCTATTACAAGGATTCAAAGCTAAATACTGAAAAAGTAAAATCCTGCAAAATCTCAAACCTTCCACTCTCTACCTCTTTTCTTCTTCTCCTCTTTACTGTTGATCCATTCTCCTCTTCCTCTCTCCATCAAAGCTTTCTACCATTTCCTTCCATTAATTAGTGTATGACATATCTCACGTTCGAGAGTCCTCAAATCCACAATCATCGTATCATCTTTAGATGTATGTGTGTCTCAGATGGGATGAAGGCGGAACAACTCTTAGATATAGATTTTGAGATCTGACACCGTCTTATGTCTCTCAAGCTTAGGATGGAGCCATCAAGATGCTCCTCCCTTCCACTGAGACTCTACTTTGTTTATATATTGTTGAAATAAAGAAATATTATCATGTTGATGTAGGATACATCAACATGCTAAGTTTTAATTCTATCATCATATGATGAGAAAAATATTACTTGATTCAAAAGGGCAAGATAGAATCCTGCTAAATTTGAGTGGCTATTTAACTATAGAAGCTCATCTCATGCAATATTAATGAGCATTTCTTTGGAGTACTAAGGGCTTGATTCCAATTCTTAAACGCATATCTTCTTATAAACTATATGCACAATATTGCATCATAACTACATGCTGTGTTATATATAATTTTATCAAAATAAGTATTCTAAAAGATTTCCTTTTTTGAAAACTATGAGAGAGGGCATTGTGGTAGATGTTGATGTACAATCTCAACAAGTGTGTGTGTATGTGTGTGGTATATGTATATATTATATATATATCACAAGAGACGGTTCAAGTAAATGTGGTATGAAGCTAAATACGCTAGATGAATCAGGTTCAAATAATGTAACAAATAGTACTTACCAAAGAGAGAGTAGGGCAAACTAGATGTTTGATGTTGTTATTGCTCCATCATCACCATCTTCGATTTTCACACCAACAATCTTTATCTTAGTAATTTGTCCTAAGATATATCTTTTACACCTCCAACTATTTGACATACAATGAATTTTTCTCCTCTAATTTTATTTTTCTAGTTGCCCTTGCTTCTATTTCCGAACCTAGAACTTTTTCAAAACTATCAAATCCTCTCGGTGGAGAGAGGCTATGGAGAAAAAGATTCAAGCTCTTGGAGCAAATAATACCGAACTATTATTATTCTTCCTCTAAAAAACAATCCATTAGTTGTAAATGGGTGTATAAGATCAAATACAAATTTAATGATACTTAAAGCGGTATAAGGAAAAGCTTATAGCCAAGGGGTTTATACAAAAGAAGGCATTGACTACTATAAACTTTTTGTCCATGTTGCTAAACTTATTACTAGCTCATTGCTTGTTTATCATTAATTGCTATTATATGTGGTTAGAACCTTTATCAACTTGATGTTAATAATATATTCTTGCATGGAGAACTCTATGAAGAAGTTTATATAAAAATTTGACCAAGTCATACTACAAAAAGATAAGTTTATAAATTGATTGGTCATTATATGGCCTCAAACAAGCTAGCAGAATTGATTTCAAAAGTTCTCTCAAGCATAATTACTTGTTATTGGCTTCACTTATTCTTGTGTTGATTATTTTTTTTTTTGGCATTTAAAGTATATTCCAACTCTTTATCTTGACATATGTGGATGATATCATCTAACCGTAATGATATTATGTTTATCAATATGCTTAAGTCCTATCTCCACTCAACTTTCACATTAAAGATTTTGAATCCTTGAAATATTTTTAGGCATTGAGATAACTCATCTTCCAAAAAAAATCTATATTTTATAATAAAAATATAATTTAAAAATTTTAAAAGATATGGCTTTTGAGAGCAAAAATACTAAGACTTTATGAAGCAATATTTGAAGCTCACAAACTCCGACTATCAATTGCTTGATGATCCTTTTTCATATCATCGCTTCGTTGGCCGACTTACCTCGCAGTCACTCGCCTAACAATAATATCTAGTCAGCTATATTCTTAGTCAATTTATGCATCGATCTTGCAAACCTCATCTTGATATTGCCCTCCCTTGCTGCACTATCTTAAAGGCATCGCTAGCTAAGGTATTCTTCTTTCTTCTTTTAGTTCTCTTCATCTCATAACTATTGTGACTCAGATTGGCCAATTATCCCATGACTCGGTGCTTTAGTACTGGTTTTTGCATTTTCTTTGATTCTTCTCCTATTTCTTGGAACACAGAAATGTCATGTCTCATGCTCTTCATCGAAGCTGAGTATCGGCAATGACATAATGGCTGTGAGATGCATAGTTAAAATACTTATTGCATGATCTAGGTATCACTTATTTTGCACCTATGGTATTGTATTATGATAATAAAGCTGATTTTCATATTGCTGCTGATCCCATATTCGTGAACATAGCACATCAAATTAAATTGCCATTTTCATAGAAAATTTAGTCTATCTTACTCCATACTAAATTTGTTTCCTTGATTTATCAGTAAGCTAATGTTTTAACCAAAGTCTTGGGCAGAGATGCATTTCATTTCACTATTATCAAGTTAGGCATTATAAACCTCCACATATTAACTAGAGGGGGAGCGATAAAAATTATACTTTAATTCTCTCAGCATCAGATTAAATAAATATAGGTAGCTACAAAATCCTATATGATTGAAATCATTTCTTAATTTTCTCAATCAATCATGCAATGGGATTTGACAAATATGATTCGTTATACAATTCATATGATGGAAATCATTTTTTAGTCTTATGAACTATGTACATATGTGTAGAGATTTCATTATATATATCATATCATTGACCAATCTTACTTAATCCCTTTGATATAAAGATATTGATCCTTCTGATATCAGAATATTAATCCCATATGGAGGGTATACAAGCATGCTTTCAAAGCTAATGAAAATCAAGTCTTTGGCTACAAATTTTTTCTTAATAGTAATAATAAACATGTTATCATAGCTAACTATAGTCATGTCTTTTAATAATCAAAGGATATCATCCACAAATTTTGACTTACATCTAAATTCAATGTTCTAGGAGGTTGGTGTTGACGGAATAACATGAAATTTTTGATCTATTAATTTTTCCTTGAAGTCAAACTTGTTGAAATTAGACAAAGACAATTCAGTATTCTAAGTGGAAAGATTTATCGAGGACCGATGGAGCACAGAATTCGCAAGCAAGGTTTCTCTTATCGCGGTTCGAGACCAAGCATTGCCGGCTTCGTAATCTAGGCTGTGAATGGGAGGACAAGCTCCATCATACTTTGGAAATTATGCAAAAAAAAAAAAAAAAACCGACCAACGGCTGAGGCTGCACCACTCCTTCGCACGAATATTCAATCCGGACCCGTGCAGTATGTATGAACGCATATCAAAAGCCATGGTGATACATGATCCAATGATCTGGAAAGCATCAAACCTCCAAATAATTTATTGGAGATATTTGATCGGAGAGAATTGAGATTTGGAATTGAATAAAATAGATGGCTTTCATTTCTATCATTTGATTAGAAGTTTCATTTTGATTTCATTCTAAGATGAAATAAAATGATCTATCTATCTAAAATCAATCTCTATTTCTTCTAAGATTAAAATTTTTATTTAATTTTAATTTCGATCACGAACAAATGCTTCGAAAATTTTATCATTTGATTTCGATTCCAATCTATTTCGATTCTTATTTCGATTCTGATTTCGATTGTCAACCAATTATTTTAAATGTCAAAAATTAAATTTTTTTTTTTAATTTATTTCTAAATCGCTATGGCAATTAATCAGGTCGGGTTACATTTACATACATCATCTTACGTGATACGAGAACCATTGGGGGTGTGCGAGCTTGCTATCATCTCAAACATAGCACTTAAGGAACCATGGAAAACAATACTATTCCATCTCATTGATCTGACAAGCATCGTCATGGAATCGACCCCAACTTGTTTCCCCGTCAACATAGCACTTGGCGATTCGTCCGATCATCCCCCAAGGTCACATGGGACATAAGTCATCACCCTGCAGTGCGATCCACGTCATCCTACTGCTATCTTGGTCAGATTTGGTTGGCGGGAAAAAATATTTTTCTTAAAAATCTGTTGCTGGTCTATAGCAGATTACTTGCTGTATATGAAAGTTTGTGAATTTCACCAATTTAATTGAAGATGGTTCTTTTTGATTCTCCTATTGATGATAGTAGTTGATATTTACTATTACAGGATTGTTGCCGATCAAATATTAAGCCCATTGATTGTTTTAAAATTTCACATATTTATCACGATGTTAATAGTGCTGCTAACGAATGATATGTATTATGCATGCCATGGTTAATTTTTTATTTATTTTTTGATATTTTATATTTTGATTATCATAAATATAATTACTTATTATTATAAAGTAAAAGTAGTTTGATATTATCCATCTGAATTGATTTTTATCTAATCAATTTGGATATGATAGAAATTTAAAATCTGACTAATATCATATCTGTATCTATATTCGTCTACGAAAAATGGATATGAAAGATAACTATCTGATCCATATCCGAATATTCAATTGACGTGTAATCCTATATAATTTTATATAGTACTTATTAATTTAAAAAATATATATAATTATATAAAATTTATTAACTAATTTATCATTTATCTAGTAATATCTTTGATTTTATAGTTATAACTTTAATTATCTAAACTATATCTAAAATGATATTCATACTTTCAGTATCGAATTATATCCATATCTATTTAAATAAATATAGATACAATTTTTTATCCAAATAATATGTATATTATATTTATATTTATAAATAAAATAAATATGAATATGGATATGTGGTATCTGATCCATATTCAATCTGATTTCAATGTAGTTACAGGTAGATCACCTTATTTCTCGTCATATAAATTTTATTTATAAAATAAAAAATTATTTTTATCAAAAAAAATATTTTTTTATTTTTCTGTTTTGAAAACTCTAATTTTTTTTTTAGTTTTTTCGTTGACCATGGTATCCCCCACCTATGCCCGTGAGTCCTTTATATATCCACTAACTCGACCTTTTCCTTCCTGTCTCTAATACTCGCTTCTCTCGCTCCGTCGGTCTGCCAAGCCATGGAACAATTAAGCTTCACTCCCCAGCCTTCTTCCTCCTCCTCGCCATCTCCTTTGCATCCGTCCTTTTCGTTGCCACCCTCTCCAAGACCGGTCCAGTCGCCGCCGCCGCCGCCTCCCGCCGGGGCCCCCGGCAATCCCGATCATCGGCCACCTGCACCTCCTCCGGCACCCGGTCCACCAGACCCTGTACCACCTCGCCACCGCCACGGCCCCCTCTTCAGCCTCCGCCTCGGCTCCACCCACTGCGTCATCGCTCCTCCCCTGACCTCGCCCGCGAGCTCTTCAAGAGCCACGACACGGCCATCTCCAACCGCCCCCAGACCGCCGCTGCCCGCCACTTTGCCTACGACGCCTCCGGCTTCGCCTTCGCCCCCTACGGTCCCTACTGGCGCTTCGTCAAGCGCCTGTGCATGTCCGAGCTCCTCGGACCCCGGACCGTTGAACTCCTCCGCCCGTCCGCCGCGTCGAGCTCCTCGATCTCCTGCGCGCCGCTCTCGCCAAGTCGGCATGTCGTGAGCCCATCGACATGAGCTCAGAAATAATCAAGATGACGAACAATGAAGTCACGAGGATGGCGGCCAGCACGACGTCGTCGGGGGCCGGAGGGGAGACTGAGGAGGCTCGGGAGCTGGTGAAGCAGGTGGCGGAGCTCGTCGGGGCCTTCAACGTTGCCGACTACATCGGCTTCTGCAAGAACTTGGACCTCCAGGGGCTGGAGAAGAGGGTGAGGGAGGTGCACCGGAGGTTCGACGCGTTGATGGAGAGGATCATAAGGGGAAAGGAAGAGAAGAGGAGGAGGAGGAAGGAGATGGGATGTGGGGGAGAGGACGAGGTGAAGGACTTGCTCGACATCTTGCTTGATGTGGCCGAGAATGACGACGCTGAGATGAAGCTCACCAGAGAGAACATCAAAGGTTTCATCCTGGTATGTATTTATTATGGCTTTTCATTTCTTCCTATGGTTCAATTTTAGATGAATTCCCGGTTATAATATTTGCAGCCACAATGGAAGTGCTTTCCAGAAGATCTACTCATTACACTTCTTGTCTTTAGCCCATTATAAGGTATTCTATTTAAGATTCCTCTGGTTTGGAATGTTTTAGTTGGACCTATCCGGATTTTACACCCACTGGGATGCCCGCACAATGGATAAAATTTTTATTGCCGGATGGATTGCGAAAAAAAATTATGATCAAATCATCACCGTCTGCCAACTCTTCGAAGCAAGCATACGTTAAAATGATAAAAAAATAAAAATAAATAAATTCTAAAAATTATATAATATTTATCAAAACTATTCACATATATTTTCTTGTATTTTTTGTGGATATGTCTAGATCAAATATGTTCAAGTCCAAAGTAAATATTTTGGATCAATCCTAGTAAATGGAGTTACTTTCGTAGGATAGCAACTGTAACTTTCACACCAATTCATCCAAATATTATTAATGTTAATGGTAACATTAAATCATGTTCCAATCATGCCATTGGAGCTGTTCTCAACAACGCAAGCCACTCTCTTCATGACACCCCAAACTTTGATTAGATAAGGTTTTTGAAGGCCATCGAAGACTTTAATGATGAGGTGTCTGTATAAAACAAACAAACAAAAAAAAAAAAAAGACTTTGATGAAGTAGGTTGCATCGATAGTTCACAAGATTTTTACAGTATTACAAGTATATATTCTTTTAACAGCCTAGACCAACGAGCCTCACAAATTGTTTGACTATCTCTGCGCGGAAGTGCAAGTTGATTAAGTTGAATTCTTGCATATGTATGCTGCCCCAATAGACTTTTGAGGGGTAGGTTGCACTAGTCAAGTTCTCTTACTATTTTTATACGGGAATTCTCTTAGATTTAACTGAATAGATTGCCCATTAATTAAGTGTTTGACTAGCCTTTAGGTGTTTCTTACCTACCCTTGCATTGAAGTCTCTGTCCGATTATTTGACTAGTATAATGCATATTTTTATATATTTGATTTGAAACTTTTGTAGGATCCATGAATTAGATTATCCATTTAAATATGACTATGTATCAACCAAATACCACCAAAACCAAATTCTGTGTGAAAAAAAAAAAAGACCTCCATATATAGATCTTTTGTTTATTCGTATAAAATTTTCAGTCAAATCCTGTAGAAATATTTACACGTGCCTTATGTGGAATTCTTGCCATTCCTACTAGTCAATTTATCCTACTATACTTCCTCTTCATCTTGATCTTTTATTTCCTGCATGATACCTTTCGTTTGTAGAAACATAGCGGTCAAACGAGAATACTAGATACACAAAATTTCGTATTTCCATCATCTTATAGCGATCGAAATTATTTTTCTTTTTTGCGTATTAATGAAAACATTAAATCCATATCCATTTAAATTTCCGTAAGAGTAACGCTGTTCAATAAGATTGTTACAGCACTCACAAGAATCGCGCGCGATGATATGCAGGATATCTTCACCGCCGGCTCTGATTCTTCCGCTGCTACCATCGAATGGGGACTGGCGGAGCTCATCAACCATCCCGAAGTTCTGGAGAAGGTGAGAGAAGAGATCGACCGGGTGGTCGGGAAGGACAGGGTGGTCGAGGAGACCGACCTCCCGAACCTGCCCTACCTCCAAGCAGTCATGAAAGAAACCATGAGGCTCCACCCTGCGGCCCCCGTAGCCCACAGGCAAACCACCAAAGCCATCCACGTAGGCGGCTACGACATCCCGACCGACACCGTCCTCATGGTTAACCTGTGGGCCTTCGGGAGGGACCCCAGCTACTGGGAGGACCCGCTGGAGTTCCGGCCGGAGAGGTTCATGTCGGACGCGGCGGCGGTCGATGTCAGGGGGCAGCACTTCCAGCTGCTACCGTTCGGGAGCGGCAGGAGGGGGTGCCCGGGGATGGTGCTGGCAATGCAGGTGGTGAGCGTGACGGTGGCTGCGATGGTGCAGGGCTTCGAGTGGGAGGTGGTCGGAGGGGAGGGGAGGTTGGACATGAAGGAGAAGGAGGGCATGGTGGCCGCACGGCAGCACCCACTGGTACTTGTGCCGGTGGCTCGCTTGGACCCATTTCCAGCATTGGCGTAATAATAAAGAGCAAGGAGCGCCCAAAGCCACTTGGACCGAATAAAAGTGTATTTGTGCGATATTCACTGGGAAATAATTTGTTGATTACGTGATGCGGTTAGTTTCGGTTTCATGAATCAAGAAAAACAAAAGTTAGATTAAATAATAAAACCGTGGGAGGAATGATGCCCTGGGCGCTGCAATTGGCGGCACGGTCATCACCTATGGTCACATAATTGGCGCATTTAAAAACTAGTTTTTATCTTCTTCTTTTTTTTTTTTTTTGGATTCTCCCCTCGCCTGTCTCTTCTTTTTGAGAATGTCCTTATCAGCTCCATTCATTAAAAATTTATTTTATAATATGTAAATCATCATTTTTAAATATATGAATAATTATTTAAAATTTGAGAAATATATTTGACTTTTGAGAATGACTATAAATGACGGAGACAGCATGAAATATCCTTGAAGGAAAGATAAACAATTCCATAAGAGGGTCTTTAATCGCGTTTTGAATATGTTAGTGCCACTTAAATGATCATTTAGACCTTTTGATTCTCCAAAATCCAAGCTAGGGATAGACAAATCATTTCCCATACTTATATATCATGCGTTAAAGAATTTGCTGGCTTTTGGATCTTTATCTCTGTATTCCAAAATTAGTCCAAAATTAGTCACATATTAAGGTATCCTCAGAACACGGGTGAAGAGGAACGGGACATTTCTACCAAAAAAAAATAAAAAAAGAGGAACGGGACATGGAATTTGGACCATGAAGTGTGGTTGTGAAACATTGAAATCATGTTCAAGAAAAAGTTAAATTGAAATTTGAGTTTATATTATACCAGCCAGCTTCCCAGTTTCTAGAGTCTTTGAACATGGACTACAGATTCTCACTTTCTAAGAAATTTCCTATTTTCCATCCCAGCAGCCAAAGTATACCAAGCCCTTGGTCCATCTCAACATTAGACCAGCACCAGAATGCCAAAATGTTGGTCCTCAAGAACCTTGACCTATGGCATGTATATGATTCATGACAAATTGCCAATATATCCTAACCATTAGAGAAAGGAGGCGGGAAAGGAAGGACAGAAGCGGGAATTTTGTCTTGTCGAACTTTTCACGAGTTGGTTTCAAGTTGCGGAATGGTTCTTGCATGTCTAATTATTGTGGTTGGGGGAAATTATTGCTTGAATTGGATTCATCGGCTAGTCTAATAGCGTAAAAGAATGATTGGTCTTTTTTTACGGCATGAATCATTGGATCGTACTTTGAAGCTTTCAAAATGTGATCTCTACCCTCATGATCTATCATGACTGATGGAAAAAAGAGATTGAAGGGTTTTAAAACTGTGCAAAATACAATCCAATGATGATTATTCTTTGAATCCAAAAATTAACATCAACAAACATGGATAAAGAAGAAAGAGGAGGAGGGAAAAAGAGCTAGAGGGTTCTTGTTGTGTTATTTTCTAGTTCAATGGGTCGACCGGCTCAGCTAATCCACATATTGCCTTGATTATTGTCTGGATTCCGCTCTCCTAGCCTATTGAATTTACTTATTTTGACTTCCGAGAGAAATTATTAGTTAGAACTATTCTATCATGTATATCTTGAACTAGTTAATAAAAACCATCATATCATTGAAAAAGAAAAACATGCTTTTTTCCTCTTCAAAAAAGCAAAAGTTATTAGCTAACTAATCATGGTTAAGATTGAACCTTTTCCATTCAAAATTTTTAACCAAACTTTGACAATAGTGAATCTTTTTTCAATAATAAATGATGTGATGACTTTTTATTGAATGGTCTAAAGTACATGTGATAGAATGTTTCTAACCAATAATTTGTTAGCTTTTGGAAGGTATGGATCCAATAGGGCCAATGCTGGAGCGACCAAGTAACATAGTTAGCTTCTTTAGTATGAGTATTAGGGTAGCCGATTGGTCAATGTTTGGGCCTTCCAGATAGGCCATAGGGCCTGTGTTACCAGCTTGTGAAAATGAATCTTTCAAATTTTGAAAAAGCGTATTACACCTTATTGAAATAATGGAAATTTTTTTTTAATCTCATTCATTTTATGATCCGATGGACGGCTGGGACAAATATGGGTCAAATTGATCATCCTTTAGTCTCTTCTTCTATTTTGTCCTCGCTAAATGCTTTCTTGATTTCTTTCCTTTTAGATGACGATATTGAATATGCATTGCCCACTATGCACCCTAATAAAGCATATGATCCAAATGGATTTCTTATCTTTTTCTTTAGCATTGCTAGTCAGTTGTATAAGTTGAAGTTATCCAAGCTATCCATGTTTCCCTTACAACCTCCTTTATGCCTAATGATTGAAAACAGACTAGTACTATTTTAGTGCCTAAGAAACCAAATCCATCCTCTCCAAATGATTATTATCCTATTAGCTTATATAATACTATCTATAAGTTGGGTGCGAAGATTTTAATTATTAATAGGCTTAAAATTATTTTGCCAACTATAATTTTTGAAGAGCAAGAGGTGTTTGTGCAAGGTCGTCGCATTTCTTCAAATATTATCTTTGCTCAGGAGCTTACTCATTTTTTGTTTAGGGCCCCGAGGTCTAAATGTGTTAATGTCTTATGTTGCTTATGCTTGACATCGAAAAGGCTTATGATTGAGTGAGCTTATATTTTTTTTCTCATATTTTTCTCATTATAGATTTCATCCTTTATTAATTATTTGTGAAATAGATGCAAGCTTGCTTTTCTAGTCTACAATCTTTTTTATATATAAAGATCTTGGATTATCAAAAGAAAAAATCAATCTTTTTTTACCTTTTGCCCCTTCAGTTGTATTGGGACCAAAGAAGCAAGCCCGAGGCCATTCGAGTCCATTACCTAAATAATATTAAAAAAAATTATTTATAAAAATAATACATATTTTAACTTATTTACAAAACTAATACAAAACTATAAAACGTCATTTGGAATAGCATTTTCTTGATAGAAAACACCATTTCAAATGACGATTTTTCACTCCACATCACCTCCCCCCATCTCCCGTTACCTCCCCTCATCCCCCGTGGACGTGGATTCTCTTTGAAAACGGCATTAGGAATGGCATTTTTGAATATGCCATTGCAAATGGCATTTTTGAATATGCCATTCCAAATGACGTTTTCAATCCTCACTTGTCCATAGGAAAAAAAATGAAGTCAGACACAGAAAAAAAAAAAAGAATAGAAAATAGAAAAAAAAATCATCTCATCAGGACACACAAAAAAAAATTAAAAAAAAAGAGAGAGAAGCGCCATGTGAAATGGCATTTTTGAAAGCTCCATTCAACATAATGTTTTTGAAAACGTCATTTTCATTTCTCCTATATCTATATAAAAAAAATCATACAAAAAAAAATCATATCTCTTCCTTCTCTCCGGCAGCGACTTCCCCCTCTCCCCTCTCTGGCGGCGACTGATCTCTCCTCCTCCTCCGTACCAGTAAACTCCTCTTCTCCTTCTCTCTTCCTCCTCTTCTCTCCTCTTCTCTCCTCTCCCTCTTCTCCCTCTGCCACTGCGCGACAGCCACCCCCCGACCCCGGTAGCTCCGCCCCCCCTTTGACCCGGGGCGGTGACTGCACCCGCCCCCTTTGGCCCGACGGCAGCCCCGCCCCCATTCCCCTCACCCACCTTCCCTCACTCCCTAGCGACAGTGGCCTGATGGTAGCCTCACCCCCCAGCGATGACCGCTCCCTCCCCACCCACCTCCCCTCTGTCCCCAGCGGTAGTGGCCCGATGGCAGTCCTGGACCCCAGCGGCGATCGCGCCTCCTCCCCACCCGCCTCCCCTCACCCCCACTGGCGACAGTGGGCTGGTGGTAACCTCGCCCCCTGGCGATGACTGTCCCCCCTTCTACCTCCCCTCACTCCCTCTGGCGATAGTGGCCGGCGGCAGCCCCGCCCCCGGCATCCACCACCCCTCCCCACCGGCCTCCCTCACCCCCCTGGCAGCCGCAGCGGCTGCCCCCTTGCCCCCCTCACCTCCTCTGACGGTCCCTCTCCCATCGTGGAACCCCTCCCACCCCTCGTGCCTCCATCCAGAGCCTTCAACCGACCCCCTATCCCACCACTATCATATTTTTTTATTTTTTTTATTTTTATTTTTTTATTCGAGTTAAACTCAATTTGATTAATATTGTTGATTAATATTATTGATTAATTTAAAAATTTTAAATATTCTATGGCATCCGACATCCATAGACCCGTTAGTTGAGCAATGTAGAATATTCTACGGCATCCATTGACAGAAATGTATGAATAAATTATAAAAAATTTTTGATTGAGGTTAGATCGAAATTACCACATAAGTTTAACGTTTTGAAAAATATACACCTATATGTCTAACATCTACAAAAAATCTATACATTAACCCCCTGAGATGGAGATTAAATTATAGATTTTTCATAAATATTGGGCTGTAGGTGTACATTTTTCAAAATACTGGACTTAAGTATAATCTCGATCTAAACTCAGAAAGATTTTATAATTTAATTATATATTTTTATATGGATGCCATAAAATATATATATTGATCAATTGATTGTCTAGTTTGGATAGTTTGAGAATTACATTTAATTCTATAAGTAATTATAGTAATCAAACGATATGCAAAGGATTCAAAAAAATTTTGGACAGTATTTTTCTTTAATTCTTCTCACACATTTTCAGCCGTGTGGAGAGAACTAAGAAAAATACTGTCAAAATTTTTTTCTGTCCCTATTGCATATCGTTTAATTACTGTGATTAACTTATAGAATTGATACAATTCCTGAATGGGATAGGATCTATCTTTGCCTATTAGTTAATGATATGATGCATTTATCATGTAAATCATTTGAAATGATAAAATAATTATTCATACAAAATTTTTGATTTTGATATTGTCATAAATTTTTGTGAAAAAATATCTACTACTCGGGTTCGTCTACTATTGTATTATGATAGCATAATACAGAATGATGAAGATGGCATGCAGTATAGTCACCCTGCAAATCGGATGATTAAGGTATCTTCATCATTATCACATCAAGAATTATTAGATCATTTATACAGTAGACAGACAAAAAAATATGAACTCAAATTGAAATAGAGATCTCCTAATCTGTTGGGACAGTTAATGCAGAGTAAGTATATCTTAGTACCAATTGATGACGATGAAGATGTCTAAGAAATGCTGATATTTTTTTGAAATATTCAGAATATCGATTTTTAAATTATATAGTAAAAAAAAAGATGTACGAGTTTTGGGTACTATAGTCAGTTTTTAACCTAAGACGGCAATATTCCTGGACCTTCCTCTCCTTTAGTAACTTCGATGGTGCAAACGGATAGTATTGAGACTATATTTGTAGAACAACATTCTACTACTGCTGGCCTTAGTTATCCAATTATTCAAAGTCTTATGGTGGCTTCTCCTGTGATATTTTCTGCTATGGTAACTTCTCCTAGGGTGGAAGTAGTAGTAAGTACAGGATACGAGACTCATATAGGGGATGATGATTGGGTAGGCGGTGGAATAAATTTTGATAATCTAGATTTTGAATCAGATGAAAGTAAGGATGAAGACTATTGGATGGATGAGGACAGTAGCAGTGATGATAATGAAGATGAAGATGGTGATGAAAATGTTCAGCCTGATATTAATGTGGGAGAACCTCAATCTCATTTGCACGAACCTCTATAATTTTTTAACAATATAAATTTAGATGATGATGGGTTAGCGCTGGTCGAAGATTGAATTCTGACTATCAATTTTGAGATTCCTCGATGACTGAATTTTCTAAAGGTCTAATATTTGATAGTAAAGATTATCTAAAAAGAACTGTTGATCTTTATCACATTATGAAGCATCGAACATAAAATGTAGTGCAGTCATATTCAAAGTTGTGATCCATACGGTGTGCATCATTAGGTAACGTATAAAATTGTAAATGGAGGCTTTGTACTGTATTGTTAAAAAAGCATGCATATTTTTAAATTACAAAATATGAGGATCCTTATACTTGTTTGTTTACGGGGTTGAGTCGAGACCACAAACATATCAGTAGAAGGATGATTGGCACACTAATCTGACATATTATTGAGAAGGATCCCAGTGTTAGAGTTAAAGCTATTGTGGCAACGTTAATGATCAATTTCAATACACAGTATCTTACAAGAAAGCATGGTGTGGAAAGCAAAAGGCATTGATTGATATTTATAGAGAATGGGAGCCGTCTTATTTAAAATTATCTTATTATATGGCTGTACTCCAACATGCAAATCCTGATACTGTTGTTTCATAGAATTTTTTTCAAACTGTAAATTTTGATATTCGAATTTTAAATTATATTTTTTGAACTTTCAAATCATCCATTCAGGATTTTAGGCACTGCCGTCCTATAATCAGCATTGATGGCACGCACTTATACGAAAAGTTTAAAGGTAAGATATTAATTACAACAAAAATTGATGCAGAGAATGAGATTTTTTTCTTAGCATATGCAATTATGGATGAAAAGACGACCGCCAGTTGGAGTTGGTTTCTTTTCCAGCTCAAAACACATGTCGTCAAAGACAGAAATGGAGTATGCTTAATTTCTGACAGATATCTAGGTATATTAAATGTCATTGCAGATGAATCTATTGGATGGAGTCCACCATGTGTCTATCACCGATACTGCTTACGACATATCTGCAGTAATTTCAACATCATTTTAAAAATGTGCAGCTTAAAAGAGCAGTATGGTAAGTAGAAAGCACTCATCAAGTTCGCAAGTTTAATTTTATCATGGATAAGATCACAACAATGAATGAAGAGACTTGGAGTTGGTTGTCTAAGTTAGAAAAAAGAAATAGACATTGGCACATGATAACGGTCTGTGCTATGATGTGTTAACTATAAATTTGTCAAAGATTTTTAACAGTATTTTATGAGGAGCTAGAAATTGCCAATTACAGTTGTGTTTAAATGATATTTTACTGTCTTGTGAAATACTTTAATATGAAACATGCCCAAGCCTTAAGATATGTACAGAAGAATTCAAATAATCTTTTTACTCCTCATATTGCTATTAAGATTGCTGAAGATCAAGTTAAACCTAATCAGCATCGAGTAACGACGTTCAACCTTCAAAGAGGCATATATGAAGTGCTGACGAGGAGAGCAAGTGCAGGTTACGAGGTAGAGAAAATTCACATACTGTTACTTTAAGTGAAAGAAAATATTTTTTGAAAAGTGAAACATGTACAAATATCTATGTTCCATATTTTAGCTATATGTCAAAAAATTACTATATATTTTAGTGGATTTATGGATGATGCATATAAATTATAGCATATATGAATGTTTGGAGTGGCGAGTTTGATCCATTACCATATGAAGATTATTGGATGCATACATGTATGTTCAAATGTATTTCTGATCATCATTATTTGAGACCCAAGCAAAAAGACAGACCAAAGTCAATAAGACTGCGAAATGAGATGGATGATAGGTAAATAAAAGCAAAAATTATTATGTATTTATAAGGAACAGAGTCATGATCGTCACCGCTGTCCTAGGATACTTCGACATACTTCAACTTCAACCAGTGAAAAAAATTAAAGGCTGCGGAGATATATTTTTAATATTATTTTATATCTTTTTATGAATTATATTTTAAATATTATTTTATATCCAAAAATGTATTATGTGATAATGTTGTGCTACCAGACATTTACTAGTAATGAAATAATCACATCATGGTTTTCATACATAGAAAATTATATTTCTTATGCTCTAATACACTTGGGATATATATATCATTATTTTAGATATATTAGCGTGTTATGGTGTATGATCCACGACATCCAGGCCCTCGAGACAGGAGTATTCTTATATTGCAGAGCACCATCGATCACAGACTATTTTAGATGCCTGTGTAAATATTCCATACCTACTCTTACTATTTATATTTTTATAAAAAATATTGTTAAAGTCTTATACATTATCTAATTGTTGTATCTTATTTCAAGAGTCCAGACACCTTTGACTACGACAATCCGATACTGACTTCTGAAAGACAGAGCACATTCCAGCTAGAGTGCTAAATTATTTATGATATTTGAGATTCTATGGAGTGTATCGGATTGTCGCATACAGATGGATGTTGATCTTATTACTGCTTGCTTGAGAGATGGCATCCAGAGATATATATATTTCATCTTTCATTCGACGAGATGACCATCACATTACAGGATGTCAGCATCCTTACTGGACTACTAGTTGATGCGATCCAGTTATCGAGTTGATCCCATGCTTACCATTCCAGAGTGGCAAGCTTTATGCTTACGATTGCAAGGTTTAAGCCCGACATCCACTGTTTTGATTATTCATGACTCAGGATAGAGTTTTGGATGATCGTTACCGATATTTTTATATTGGGGATAATATCCAATAAGATGGTGCAGCAATATGTCAGGGGTCAATGCTGCGGTTGCTAGATGGTATTTATTACCTGATACTTCATCGAACAAGATGAAGTTGATGTTTTTCTATTATTAGAGGATTTAGAGTTTGCTCGTAGGCTCAGTTAGGCAATGCAGTACTAGCTTACTTGTATAAGACCGTGTCGGGGTTCTTATGCTGATCAGAGCGAGATGGATGATTATCTTGTATTATTACAGGTATGTGAATTAAAAATTTATATTTTTAATATTTATTATAGCTCTGATTGGGTATATTACTTATATTTTTTTAAAATTTATAGATTTGGATATGAAGAGGATGCCAACTATCAGTCCATTACGATGATAGTTGTTCGAGATGCCACCAAAGCAATATGACCTGATGTCTCATTCAGACTAGATGGATCGTTGAGATATAGATATCAAAATATTGCTTCCTCTACTTAATATTTAGTATCATTTTAAATTTGATAAAATTTATTTAATATGAATATACTGTTATGCAGATGAAATTTGCATTCAACATTCACCATGTATCAATGAGAGTGGCACGGGTTTATAGGTGCCAACTAGATACATTAGTTGATACACATAGATGGATAAATTTGATTTATTTATAAATATCATTTTATAATATTCATAATCTATTAAAAATTTAGCTTACTAATTTATTTTTTTATTTTAATTCTATCAATTTTTGTGGGAGCTATTTACAGATGAGATATTGGCTATATTGCCACAGATATGTACAGTTGGACATGATATATGACCTGCTAGGATGTCACTTATTTATTTTAATGTGGTGGAATGCATCTTTTCGATCATGTATTGTGGTAGTTTTGCCAGATTCAGGATATCCCAGAGCAGTTTGATATCAGCCAGAGACTTCATCATGTTGATCGATGAGGGAGAGCTCGTGTTGACTAGCGTATCAAACATGCAGAGTATATCGTCATTTAGAATACACACTGATATACATAGTTCATGACAATCATATTTTGAGAGGTCATCCATATATTGAGGACTACATGGCTTGATTTTTTCACATTACAGTGTGAGTTATTGGATAGCCTCGGTATGCAGTTTCAGGATACGAGGGTGAAAGTTCTGCTATGTGTCTTTTGGTAAGACCATAGAAATTATACTTTATATCATTGTCTTTACTTCTAATATATTTTTATAATATATTGCTAATTTTATTTTTATTATGTACATTGATTCTATGTCAGATCTTATATTGGACTGTCGTCGTGTTTTATCTACATCTGATGAGGACGAGCGATTAAGATAGTGCGTGAGATGGAGAGATCATGTTCAAGAACATTGGTGGTGATTGGCATTGACCCAAATAAGTGTGCACCTTGGCATGGAGCAACCGATGCGCCAGATATAACATGTACGCGTCACATATGTTCCACAAATGTCATCACCGCATATTCCGCAGATGTCATCACTACACACTACTAGATGCCACCACGTTTGATCCACAGATGGTAGGACCTTCTTCTTCCTACATGCCCCAGATGATATCACCAGATCCTAGTTGGCCACATGAGTATGACATTTTTTTTCAGGCCCATCCTTATATCCAGATGAAGGGGTTGAGGGGGTACTCAGCCCACAGATACTTCGACAGCACCGATTATTCCTGAGCAGCATGATGATGATATTCCTGAGCAGCATGATGATGATATGGGGGAGAGCCATCACAGTAGATACAGGAGTAATAGATACAGAAGCAGGAACGGCCGCTAGAAGATCCAAGCGACCACGATGACCTCGATTCCTTGTGGACTTAGTATTTTTAATTTGTACTTAATATTTTTGATACTTTATTATATTTTATTTTAATATTTTTATTTTTTATTATATTTTTATTCTATTTATTTTATATTATCTATATCATTCTCATACCATAAATCAAAAGATATATTCATACTATAAATCAAAGACCATAAATCAAAGACTACTGTAAGAAAATACAGTACTACATCAGCACACCACATAATATATATACACCACACAATATATACAACAAACATTACACCACAGAATACATAAAATCCTCATAATCTAATCTTTCAGATCAGCTTGAACAGCAGGACAATAGCGATGAGCTGATGAGGATGGACGAGCTGAGAATGGCCCAGAGGAGATGGCTGACTAGAAGAGGCTGACTGGATTGATCACTTGAAAGATTTGAAATAAGAATATTCATCTGTTGGCCGATCGGATAATATTCTGTAAAACTATAGCCAATCCAGTAGAGAGAATATTTTATCTTTCTATTCCACCTGATTCTCTCTGTATTGCATTTGAAACACTCTAAGCGTGCAGACAATCTCGTCTAGCTGATGTTACATATCTGTATGAGGCGAACATCTCTCTAATTATTCGATACGACAGACTAAATTATGAATATTCTGTCTGATATCCTACACTGCTGAAATAAGATTATCCACTTTTTGCTCAAAAAGGAAGAACTATGTATCCCATTAGCATCCATACGGCAGTGCTCTCTCCTGAAGACATGATGAAGAATAGATACAACCTCTCAAGCAATTGTACTGACCATATCTGGAGCCATTCTCATTTACTGAATAGGTTTTGTACCCTCTATAGATCGAGAAGTCCTGCATCACTCCTCTTAGAAGGTCCTGCTTCACTCCTCCTCCTGGAAGAAGGTCCTGCTTCACTCCTAACTCTTTTCTCATCTAAAATATCTTGTCTTCTCTCCTTCCATCCTTTTAGTTCACTCACCATCAATTTTAAATCAATGCATTCTGTGTAAGCTCTTTCATTAATTTTGCTATCTCTACCTAATTTTGTTGATTGTTCACCCTGAAATCTTATTCCATAATGTTTAAAAATATGGGTTAACATCATTGCATAAGGCAGAGACATCTGTACCCTAGCGACAGCTTCTTGCATAACCTTGATTATCATTCTTAAAGGTTGAGTGGAATACATTTTACTACATAATACATAATTACTAAATCTCTCTCAGTTACAATGTCAAATCCTCCAGCCGAGGTTGTATAATCCAGCAAATAATTATATACAGTAATCTCATTTCAATATTTAAATATCTTTCATAAATTCTCTGGAACTGACCATTATCCTCTACCCCAATAATAGTTTCGATTCTTGTACTTCTTCTCTTCTACTATTCTACAACTTACCTATCATTGAAAGTTTTAAAATTTCTCCTAATATTTCATCATCCAAATAATTTTTTCTCCTTTCATTGAAGATGATACAGTATGTTCTTCAAATGAAATATTTTCATAAAATTTTCTAACTAACTTCATAACTATCAGAGCTTCAGCAGTGCAAATAAATTCCCATCCCATGACTCTAATTAAGTTAGCAATCTCAAATCCTTTTGAATCTAAAAAATCCATATCAATAATACGGCTGGAAAGAATATTTTAATCACTTACAGGTCTCGTAGGAGGTGATCTTGAGGTAGGAGTTCTCGGAGGAGGAGATCTTGAAGGAGGAGGAGGAGGTGATGGTGCTTCGGTTGCTTCTCTTCCCTTCCTCTGCTTTCTTGACTTCTACTTACTCTTTGGCATTGGGGAGATGCATCTTCGGAGCCATTGATCGAGAATGAGATGGAGGAGACTGATGGAATGAGGATTTTAGCAGAAGGAGAAGGAGAAGGAGAGGAGATGGTTGTGAAGATGACAGCTAGGATGGAGAAGGAGAGGAGATGAGTAGAGATTTTGGTCGAGAAAAGGAGATGGAGAAGGAGAGGAGATGGTTGTGAAGCTGAGCCAGGAATTCTGAAGGAGATGGAGAGAAAGAGATGGAAGGAGGTTGATGGAAGGAGGTTTTGTAGCAGAGCTAGGGATGGAAGGAAAGCAGATAAAGGAGTGTTCGATTTCGAAATATATAAAAGCCACAAGATCGGAGCAACCCAATGTAGCGCCTACATGTAGCGCCTACAATCCAATTATCCACATTTAATTAAAAAAATTTAAAAAATAGCTACATCTGGTCAATACCTAATTTTTTTATTTTTTTAAATGAAATATCATTATCCATATTTAATTAAAAAATTAAAAAAATAGGTGCCTAACCTGGATTGTAGGCACCTACAATCCAGATATAGGCACCTACATCTGGTTAACACCTAATTTTTTTAAATAAAATATCATTATCCATATTTCATTAAAAAAATTAAAAAAAATAGGTGCCTAACCTGGATTGTAGGCACCTACAATCCAAATGTAGGCACCTACATCTAGTTAACATCTATTTTTTTATTTTTTTTAAATGAAATGTGATACCTACAATCCAGATGTAGGCGCCTACATCTGGTTAACACATAATTTTTTTTATTTTTTTATTTTTTAAATAAAATATTATTATCTATATTTAATTAAAAAATTAAAAAAATTAGACGTCTAATCTGAATTGTAGGCGCCTACAATCCAGATGTAGGCACCTACATCTGCTTAGGCACATATTTTTTTTAGTTTTTTTTTCAAAATGAGATGTAGGTGCTACACATTAGGCCTACACGGGTGCTTAATTTTTTTGGTTTTTGTCAAAATTGGATTGTAGATGCCTACAATCCATGGTTAGGAGGTGCCTACAATGAGATGTAGGCATCTACATCTGATTAGTCTTGTTGGGTCATGGGTGGCTCACTAGGTCACGGGTCGTCAGATCACAGAAACTTTAGGTCATGAGTCGGTCAGATCACAGAAACTTTAGGTCAAGTCACAGTATGCTTTAGGTCAGGTCAGGTCACACTGAACCTTAGGTCAGATTAAATTACAGTGTTCTGTCCACATTAGTGCACATCACAAGATTGGTTGGACATTAGCGACCTCTGATTTAGGGTTTAAGGTTTAAGATTTAGGGTTTGAGTTTAGAGTTTAGGGTTTACTGGTCGGTCAGCATCCATTCACAGATCCATGATGATGATGGCTTGGAGATCATCCCCTGATTGATCATCGAAAATCATATCCGATCCTACGAGAATGAGAGCTGGGAGGATCCTATCAGCTTAGATCGGAGGATGAGAGTTGGGAGGATCTGAATCCTACTGGAGGACGATCCGATCGGAGGATGAGAGCTGGGAGGATCCGAATCCGACTGGAGGATAAGAGCTGGGAGAATCCGAAGATGATCGGATCTGACTGGAGGATGAGAGCTGGGAGGATCGATCGACCGATTTGATCGAAGGATGAGAGTTGGGAGGATCTAGATCCATCAGATGAGAACCGATAGGATCCGACTAGAGAATGATCGGATCCGACAGGAGGATAAAAGCTGGAAGATTCGATCGTTCCGAGCGGAGGATAAGAGCTGGAGGATCTGATCAGAGGACGATCGAGGATGATGAGAGCTGGGAGGATCCAGATCCGATTAGAAGATGAGAGCTAGGAGAATCAGAAGATGAGGACGATCGATTCCGATCGGAGGTGGATTATTTTGTAATTTATTTTAAAATTATTTTCATAAATTATTTTAAAATTAATAATAAATCAGTAAAAAATTAAATTTAACAGGATGGTGATGGATTTTTTTTAAAAAAATTAATTTAAAAATATTATTTCAAATAGCGCTTTCGATTTTTTCTAAGGATGACGTGTATCAAAATTTAATTTTTGATGCCATGGAGGCCATGGAGGTGGGGACGTGTAGCGAAAAAATGCCATTCCAAATGATATTTTTTATCAAATAAATATTATTCTAAATGACGTTTTGTGATTTTATATTACTTTCATAAATAAATTGAAGATACATTATTTTTATAAAAAAAATTAATATTATTTGGATAAAAAACTCCGGTTTTTTCTTATCTTTCCGTACTGTCCGCGTTAGTTACAGTGAAAAAAAAAAAGGGACGAAGATGCGATGGGTCCCATGCGAATTCACCCCTCATGCTGGAGAAATTATTGCAAGACGGAGGCCTCATGCTGCTTCCAAGTTCCAATTCCAAACAGCAATCCCGGCCCAAGTATTACGTCATGTTTCATCCTACCGAAGCTAACCATAAGCATGACGCCATGCACAGGTGAATAAATGGTTCTTCCGCGCAACGGGAGGGCGGATCAAGCATCTAACCGCCTATCATGGAACCATTCAAACTTCAGCTTAATCTACTTCACCACGAGTTGCTTATTAAAACTTCTAATTTCTAATTAAGGATCTGTTTGAATATTGCTATAGGATTAACCTGAAATTATGTAGAAATTGAACATATTGATCCATCCATCTTGCATTTTATAAGAGCCTTTCTAAACTCATTCCAGATCCTAGTTTTTGAATTGCAGACCCATAGGATTTATACGGTGTGGTCTTTAGTTGATACAAGGCTATGTTTAAATGGACGGTCTACTCCACGAATCTTATTCTTTAATCCAATCTTATAGAAATGTCCAAACAAACCCTAATGCCTCTGACAGAATTTGCTATCCCTCCTTCAGCAAGTAATCACCGGTGTATGTATGTGCAGAAAATAGAGTGGCTCCTGTCTCAAAATAACAATTGGTGAGGCCTACGATTGGTCGTGGGAAAGTAACTAGGAATCATAGGGAGCTCTGGACTGGAGGTGGGAAACGCTAGACGCCACCGGGTCTCTGCAGAGAGTAACCGTAATCAGGGTAAAAAGAGGCAGGGTATCATTAAAGCGGCTTAGTGCCTGAATAACTATATGGATGGTTAAATAAAGTTGACATGTTGGGGGAACCCTTCACAAGTATGAAATACGGATCTCTACTAAAGATAGCAAACTTTGATGATGATATAGATACCGCAAGAAGAAGAAAAAAGAGAGATACACAAAAGACACAATCAAAAATGTGGATCAGCTCAAGACTTATTCCACAGGATATGTAAATTTCATATAAAGAAAAAAAAATATAAAAGGAGATCACACCCTCTCAACCCTATACATCAATCTCTCTCAATAAGAAGCACAAAAATTCTCACAAAACTCTCAAAACCCTCAGAAAGATTCTCTGGCCGCCTCCCTAAAATCCTCAATTCCACTATGCTCCACAAGCCGTCAGATCCCTTTAAAAAGCCTAAAACCAACTCCTATTAAGACTCCAGACCCCCTTCGACTGTTCGATTGCTCCCGCACGTGCCTACAGCCGTCAGATTACGGCCTTACTCTCACTCAGCAGCTCAATCGTGCATGGACCATGTGAAACCAGTGTGGACCGTGTTAAACCAGCATGGACCGTGTCGCCTCCTCTCCTGGACCGCACGGTGGTCCGTGCATCTCGTGCATCCTTGGCCGCGTGTTTGTGAGCTTGAATGTCATGGGTTCTCTATCTTAGGCCTCACTACTATGGGCTTCACTGCTGTAGATTGAATTCGAGACACTAAATTCCAACAATCTCTACCTTAACTTGACATTCAACCTCAAATAATTTAAAAGCTTCTGGATGATCTCGTCCCCATGAATTGGGGCATATGCCTGGCTGCTTATGATCGGCAAATATGATAGTCGAACCAGACCGCTTGATCCCATCTCCGTCATGTGCGCGATCTACCTGATCTAAGATCTACTCGAAATAACCTCCTGCGGTAATAGGAACTTCACTCTACGACATCACCTGTCATCTCTCGAGTCTCCGATCTCATGTCCAATTTACCTGTATCTGGAGCTCCACCTTATACTGAGCTCTCACTGGCACCTAAAGCTCCACCTCGCATTGAGCTTCTTGCCAAAAGATAGTGTCCTCCATACTTCTTTCCTTTTATAATAACTCTACTGCCATGTACAACCTTCAGAATTTCATTATCAGCTCTCCATCTGTAGCACTTGAATCCAATCTGCTCAATAAAATCGGATTACTTCTGAAACTGGATATACATCGGACCTCACCCAATTTCCTCACTACTCCATCATGTGTTTGCAAGCTGACTGTCCTAATGTCCTTGATAACATAGCTCAATCCATCCAGTAAATAGACAGTATCCTTACTGCTCTCTAGGAAGTCAAATAATTCTTCTTTGCAACAAACATGATGCAACATGCCAAATCTAAAATCTACTAGAGAAAAAATAGATACATCATCTAAAACTAGAAGAACATCATCATATTCTTCAATGTCATTACTTTAGACCACTGCCATAGTAGTCTTTGTCTAATCCCTAAGCTGTGGATAATCTCTAACTTGATGCCCCAACTTCTCACACCGATAGTATCTGATCTTGCTGAAGTCTCTCGACTTGGATCTAGACCACCCACCTTGCGATTCTCTGCCGCTTCGTCCTCTATCACCACTGCCTCTAGTCACCACTAAAATCGAGTCACCGCTTGAACTCAAAGCTCGATTTTTCTGCCTAAAAATCTCATTCTGAAGAAGTGTAGAAATAACCTTATCCATCTTAATGGTACTCTTCTCCATAAGAAGAGCAGTTACCAAAGACTTAAAAGAAGGAAAAGCGACAAAGTAAGATTAATGCCCTAGTCTTCTCCTCAACCTTCTCACCAACCTGAGGAGATCAGTAAGATCCTCTGAAAATTACTGAGATGCTCCTACACGCTCTGTCCCTCACTTATTCATAGCTGGTAGAACTACTTTCAGAGGAAGAGACTGTTGGTGAGTGACTTCACCATGTATATCTTCTCGAGCTTCATCCACATCGCCATCGAAAAAGTCTCGGTAAGATATGGATCACCACATCATCCATCAAGTACAAGCAGATCGTACTCACCACCTACATCTGGAGCGCTTCCAACTATTCTCCTCCATGGTAGTCAGCTTCTCCTCGCACAAGAGAGCATCAATCAATCTTTATTGGATAAGTATATCCTTCACCCTCGCTTGCCATAGGGAGAAATTACTCTCCCCATCATATCGGTTGATATCTACCTTGATTGAACCCGTCTTCTCCATCTTCTTCAATCTCGATCAACACCGCCACAACCCGGACAATCCTTGATGCTCTGGTACACTTGTTGGGGGGATCCTCACGAGTACGAAATACGGATCTCTATCCAAGATCGCAAACGTTAATGATGATGTAAATACTGCAGGAGGAAGAAAGAAAAGAGATACATAAAAGACACAATCAAATAACGTGGATCAATTCAAGACTTATCTTCGTAGATATGCAAGCTTCACTATGAGAGAAAAAACAAATACAAGAGAAAATCACACCCTTTCAACCCCATATATCAATCTCTCTCTCAATAAGAAGCACAAAAAATCCTTACAAAACTCTCAAAATCCTAAAAAAGACTCTCTGACCGCATCCCTAAAATCCTCAATCCCACTGTGCTCCACAAGCCGTCAGGCCATTTTAAAAAGTTTTAAAATCAACTCCTGTTAGGACTCCAAACCTCCTCCAACTATTCAATCATGCATGGACCGTGTGAAACCAGCGTGGACCGCATCAAACCAGTATGGACCCCATCGCCTCCCTCTTGGATCGGATAGTAGATCGTGCATCTCACACATCTGGGCCGCATGTGAGTGCACCTGTGGGCCGCATGCGTCGAGGGCTGTGCGTCTGCGGGCCTAAATACCGTAAGCTTCTCTATCTTAGGCTTCATTACTATGGACCGAATTCACTGCATTAAAACCCAATAGAACAGAGTTCTTTCACCTTGCATGCAAGGAATCTGCCAGCCACATAATTGTGTTCCTATTGGTCATACTTCAATGTTTCTTTTGCCTTTTTCCGATGCTAGTTGGCCTGCTCTGAGTTACTCGTCCCACCATTGACTCCTTTCATTGCGCAACCAACTGAACCATCATTGCCAAGTTGAAATTTCAGGGCTTTTAGCATGGAAGAAAAATTCAGGCACCAGTTTCTCATAGAAGTTGCTCAAATTTGTTTTACAGATTTTGTAATCTGCCACCATTTAAAATATGGATTTATAAAATATCTTTAGACAATTATCTCGGTCAAACTTAATTCAGCGCAACACCCATGCCACAAGTGAATAATCACAAATGACTTTCAATAATATTGAGACTCGGATCTGAATTGCAGATGGTCTTTAAAAAGTAACGAAAAATACTTCCTTCAGTAATACATACATAATATTCGATTTTTCAGGGAGGTACTTAAATTTCTTTGGTGAATGGATTCCCCTGTCATTTGGTTGAAAAACCTAAACATGAGCTATCTCTAAAATCCAATATATGTTTGGATAATTGGATCCAAAATCCAATGGAATTCATAGGTTAGGCTAGTACAATCAGCAAACTCAAACTACGCGAGACCTATATTCATAAATACTAGAGTACTTTTGAAATGGGCCAGCACGAATCCTGTAGGGGGGCAAAAAAAAGGACTTCAGCAAGTTTTTAATGGTTTCACCATATAGGATGCTTTTTCAGCCGGTCTACTTGATCATCAACTAAATGATTAACAGTTCACCTCAAATTTTAGTAGAATAAATTATGCAAAGCAAAATCCTACCACATATATCATCCTTGCTCATACTCATTTCAACTGATACACAAAACGCACTTCAACAATAGTCAAATGGAAATTACAATCTTCCCCTCCAAGAACATATGAAGAAACAGTCTAGTTTTAGATTGTCTATCACACCTGTACTGTAATAAAAGGTAAAAAGAAAAATACAGCAATATGGAGATGAGAGACTGGTTCAGATATGAAAGGCCGCTGGAAGCCTAGAAGCTTGCCTTAAAGGGAAAAAAAAAATAAAACCATTAGTATGAACGGTGAATGGTTATGCTACAGATCGGTACCTGCACAGAACTCTACATCTGAGCACTCTATCTTGAACATAGAATCCTGGCATTACCATGATCTTGACTTGGGCTGGAGCTTGCACTCTGTGGCGGTCAAAGAGGACATCCTCCATATAGAAGGGATTGAAACTGCTGTTATCCTCAACCCGCAAGATCGCCAGTGGTGGGCTGAAGGAGAAAGCCAGGAGATGGAGCAACCAAATGCACTTGGCAGCAACAAAGAATGACTGGAGGAGCTGTTCAGGCCATGGTTTTGACCAATTCAATATAGAAACAATGCAACTCATTTTTTGATCACAAAATTTGCTGAATTCTTCACTGTAGTACTTAGTTCCTTTGTGCAATACCTCATTCCAGCTCAAGTTCCGCAGCGCAACGAAAGCTGAGAAGTTCTCCTGGCGATCCTGCTGGGGATCCAGAAACTTTGGTGATCCATTCTTCCGGAACACACAGTTCTCGAAGTCCTGATACAGAGATTGGTTTACAAGAGCTTCCAAATGATACAGTACTCCTTTTGAGTACCTGTTGCTCAATGTGATATGATGTGATAGGAGGAGCAAATTCAGCTTCTCCATCAGTTCACTATCAGTTTCTTCAATCTGGTGGATGAGTGTCTTGCAGAATTGTTTTACAGAGAGCCTTGCTTCTGACACTACCTGTAAGAAACCTTCTACCATTACTTCATGGCTGACAGGCATTAAATTGTCTCTGCTGCCACTGATGGATTTTGTTCTCTTCGGCAAATTTGGGTGGTCCAGAACCTGACAGTTCTTCATTTGCACTGCCTGTTTTAGAGCCTTCTTCAGCTCTTCACAGTATGCTTCTAAGCTCAGTAGCTTCTGTCCCAGTTCTCCTAAGGAGGATTTCATCTCTGCAACTTCTGCCAATGCAGCATCCCGGTTCTGATTAGCCTCAAGCAGCTCCTTCTTCAATGACTCAAGAGAAAAAAAACCCCAGTCTTTTAAAAGTTGTGACATGTCCTCGGATTCTATTGTGTTTGCGAACACCTCTGACTTGGGTTTCTTCTTTGATTTGGGAAACAACCATGATAGTATTGGCCCTCTCTGCTTTGTAGGTAACTGTGTGGATGGCTGTGTATCAGGCTCTGGTGCTGTGCTAGCCACATTCTTATGATTTTTGTGATTACTTTCAGGTTCCCTATTGATAGTTGCAGGCTTGCATGTATTGCATGTTGTTACAGTTTTGAATTCTCCTGAACTGGTTCTCCTGCTCGAAGATTTAAGGATATCAGCTGCTGGAGCAATTTGCAGAAGAGACACGTGGTTGATACATGACCCTCTGTTGGAGAAATGGTTATTTGTAGAGCAAATATGTTGTTCACTGTTTGAAGAAGAAAATCTATTAACACTTTTATTATCAGAGGAAATGGCTTCATCATCTTTGCTTTCTCCTTCCAGCATGATTCTGCGCCAGATTTCTGATAAGCTTCGGTTCTCTGGACGAATATAGTGATATCCAGATAAAGGTTCCTCTTCATAACTCTGCAGAAATCTCAATGTCACAAAGCTGTTTTTACAAACACAATAAATAAATAAATACTACTTAGAAGATACTTCTTCGATCTGCATACATTCCAATGACAAGTTATCTCTCTCAATTAGAAGCTCTAAAAGTTCTTATCAGTCTGTTGACAACACTACTCATTGAAAGATCAAAAATTGGAAAACCTGTTAATATGAAGATCTCATAATGCACAGCAACAGATCTCTTGGATAACTATAATTAAAGATGAACCAGAAAAAGGATATTTCAATGGATATTTTGTTCAACTACTATCCTCCTGTGAAAATTAATTTGTAACAAAATATATAGAGATCTTTGTTTTTCACGTGATATTCATTCTTCTAATGACAGGCATTCAATTGCCAGTATAGTTATAAGTTAGAAAATTATTAAAAATGCCGACACGTACAAAACTAAACAGCCTTTCTTGACAAATACCAGAAGGTGAAAACAAGCCTCCACAAACAAAGAAATAAACCATGCCTACAAAAAGGATAAAATAAGTAAGGGAAGGTGAAACTACTAAATGGCTTAGCCCTTTTGACTTATCAATATCCTTCTTTTTATTCCACATTAGGAAAAAAAATTCAAACACAGATAACACTGCCACAATATGCAAGGCCACTAATAAGATTCTATGTAGATAAGTCAACAGAACAAGATACCAATTTTACTGATAAAACTAACAGATTTCGTGATTAATCTGAATTGTAAATATATAAGCACCCCATATTTTTGCCAAAGAACCAAGTTGAAAGCAAGATCCAAGCCTTACATATTTCTAGGTATATATAGGAGGTAAAAGTTAGTACAATTCTTTATTTTAAGAATACAGTTTTCAACATAGTACTGAAGTAGTATTTGATGAAATTTTTACCCTAGAAACTCTCAATTAGGTCAAGTCACTTAATAGAGATTTATAATCGAGGGCTCAATCACAAGGAGGTTAGTGTTACCTGCTTCGCCCAGCACATTGCGGCACTTTCAAATCCCTATTCAGCTGACTAGAAAAGGAAAACAAAGATTGCATCTTTGAGATTCATGAGGAATGGCCTCAATCATATGCTTGGATACTTCATTCAATTGATTCAGCTTTTCTGACTTATTAAGGGACATAAGTCCTGGTAATTAGCTTGGAATAATGGTTTACAATGAACAGGTCCTGAGTTTTGTAAATTTTGCTAATATTTGAAACATGTCCAGAAAAACCAAGGAAAGGGATAGGAAGATGAGGGGGAAAACACGCTAGTAAGGTTGAGGACCCAGCAGAAGCCAATGTAGAGAATGGAAGGAAGTTAGTGCCTGACTGCCTTGTTAGAAAGTGGACATTATGCTGAAATCGAACCAGGATTACCGTATCTCTTAGAAAAGAAAACTCTGCATGGTTGTCCCTCTAGAGCATCTGACATGTAGTATTGTTGTCTCACAGTTTTCTGAAAACTGTCCTTGACACAAAGAAAGTAACCTTCATTAAGGACGAAAGGAAAAGGTTCATCAATAAAGGACGAAAGGAAAAAAGGGAAAGTGGCTTTACTGGGTTTTAATAAAAAAGAGATATGGAGAAGCATCAAAGAAAGGAGGGTCTTTTGATATGGAAGAAAACAAACAAAGGTGGCTTATTATACTTGTTAATTGCTCTCCATAATTGAATCATCTTTTTGTTCTCGCACATTGATGCAGTCTCTTTTCAGAGTGCAGAAATCATGATTTTCCAACTTAAATTCAATTTTCTTTACATAGAGCGTGCTTCCTTTGAATTTTCTTTATATCTTGTCTTACCGTTGCATACAAGAGATCAATCGATCAATTAAGTTTATCGCCATATCAAAACAACTGAGACATTAAGAATTCTTATCTTTTTCTTTAAGAAAGAATACCAGCAGCTTGGGCAAACATAGAACCACTTAACACTTCATGAAAGATGCCACAAAAAATATTCATCTCATCAGAGTACCAAAGAGCAGTTATAACACACCCCAAGAACACACGATGCATTAGAAGATATCATCGATTGAAGGAACAAAAACACCGTACTACCATGCGTCCCTTGAATCAAAACACATAAAGAAATTCCATGGAACCACGACGACACAAATCCATCAAATACCGAAGAATCACAAAGAAATACACCTCCAACCAATCCGAAGGACATCAACCAACACTACGAATCCATCAAACTCCACCTAAACAAGGAATCCATACAGTAATCTCCACCAAAGAACCATCTTTCTTGAATTAAACCAACATTCTCAATTCAAAACCCAAAAAAAATCCACAAAAAAGGATGGGAACAATCCGCCAAGATCAGCAAGAACTCACCGGCGTGAAGACGGGGTAATCCTCGGCGGAAAATTGATTGGAACCCCTGGAAATAGAAGGGGAAGCGCCGGGCGGAAGCCTCAGGACGGCGGGGCTGCCACTGGCACCCTGGAGCAGCGCCGCGTGGAGGGCCCTCAGCTCGACGGCCTTGGCCATGGCCGCCTGGATGTCATGCCCGTGGATCCCCTGCCCCTGCGGAGCCGCGGAAGAAGCCATGGAACCCAGCAGCAATCGGAGGGTGGAGATTGAGCTCCAGAAAAGATAGTAGTCTGATCATATCCAGAGAAATTCCCCGGGAGCCACAGAGAGCGAGAGAGTATTGGGATTCTGGAAATCTAAGGTCTGGGGTAAAAGGAGAAGACGCCAAGAGGAGGGATGGTGAGTGGAGTCGTCCATCATATATCGGGAAAGTGGAAGTAACTGTCACTTAGGACTCCGTGGAATGCATGACGACACTATAGAATGGAGCATGTCACTTTGGCGAAAAATTACCATAAAATCTTCGGTCTCTGTAATATTGACACGTACTCGTTTACAAATTCTCGCATATTACTGTTAATTTTAATAGTAATGTTATTTGAATAAAAAAAAAATGATGAAAAGTTGAGGTTCCTTTCTTTTGATTTGAGAAGAAACCAACTTTATTTACTTTTTGGATTAGATTAAGCAAGCACTAGCTATGGATATCTTTTGATTAGATAAATGTGAACTGCACCACGTGTAGAGTGGATATATTAGGAAGGGGAAAGAATAGTGGGTTCACCCTTTTTTCTGGGAAATGATGAGAATGATCAATTAGATTATTGATGCCATTAGTACTTGAGATGGACAGCATTATTAACCATGGCAGGGTCGTTGTGTTTTTTTTTTTTTTTCTTTTCCTTTTCTCAGCAACAAGCAAGTTGGATATTGTGTTAGAAAATGTGGCGGATATTATTGTGAACCAACTATGCTATAGGCTCCAATTTGGTGCTGTGATACTCGTGATGGACAAAATTATTAAGGGATGCTAGAGTTTCACTATTTATTTGTTTATATATTTTATAGTAACAGGCAAGATAGATTTTATGCGAGAAAAGGTTGAAGATATCATTATCAACCAACTAAGCTAAATTGAAATTTGTGTACTTTGGTTGTTGCCTAGCTAGATGTGATAGATTAAAAGGCCTTTTGGCTTATCGTGCTAATAATGCACCCATTTGTCGAGTCACAGGACGGCTTTTTTTGCAAGGAAGAGGCTGAGGGGCAAGAGCATGGTGAACGTACTTAGGAGTTTTGTCTGCATGTGGATAATAAAAACCTTCCCCCAGAAAGCCAAAACACAAAAACTAGCTTCATGCTGCTAGCTAGCAAGACTAAAGTCCTGACCCCTGGCTGTTCGATGTTATTTTAATCAAGAATTTAGGTGGTATCAAGCATCATTCTAGAAATCAAAAAGAATTGTGGGTTCATATGCAAGCAATAGAATATTTAGAAAATCACATTGTTGTGATTTATATCATACTTGAGATATTTGAATAATGAGATCAAGAAAATCATTCTTTGAAAAATAAACCGTGCGGGATCTGGGAACTTCAAAAAGAAACAACAAAAAGAGAGTGTGAAGACAACTAGCTTTTACGTACAACAAATTTTTCAACATGGAGAAGTAAGTAGAGAAGGAAATGAGCTTGAAAAAATTAATTTTCTAGAATGCTTAGATATCAAAGATTAGCACATCAAATCCTTGTGGTTAGGAACATAATCGACTGGATGGTAAAGTGAAATAGGTGCTAGAAGTTGAATGTACGCATTTCTCATGCACAATTAGGCTTCTTTATAATCATAATTTTGTGCGATATACAAAAGAACATGAAGAGAAGCTATTCAACCATCCACTTCTGATAATTCTGCATGTTCTCCTAATTAAGCTTCACTTTTGCATATTTCAACATCCTTTCTCATTTTCATTAAAACAAACGCTTAACCATTTCTTTTGATTGTGACCTTTTGTATCACGCACCCAAAGTGCCAACCAAGCTCATAGGTTTCACTTCCTACCTCCTACAAAGACAGAATCTTCTGCTCAATGCTGGTCATCATAGCAAGTTCCATAGTAATGTCCCATAACATCATTCCTGACACAAGAGCAAGTCTTGTTGCATAATTGCCACCACTCAGCTCATGGAACTTCACAATGCTCTAGTGGTGCAGTTTATTGTCACGATAACATTAAAATCCAAAAGCATGGAGGTACTATGATGTAATGTTGGCATATTTTTCTAGTGGACGTGGTCCTAGCGCTCACTTCTCCGTGTCACTGAGTTTGGCAGTGGCCAAGTCACTGAGGGTGATTTTGTCCAATTAAAGCACGGCCGAAAGGTAAAGGCCAAAAGTATGATGAAGGTGAAGAGAAAAGGAGAATCCATTAACTTCCCAGCAACAGCCTTTGGCCCCTGCCTCCCGTCCCCACGGGTCACTTTTTCTGTTCAAAGACAACTCTGTTTGTCCTGGAAAATTTCAGAAAGAGTAGGCTTGAAGTTTTGGGGGAACAGGTCATTATATTATTTTGGAAGGTGGTGGATGCTTTGTGCCCCTGCTGTCATGAGATCTAATGGAAGGTTTCACTGTGGGTGGGAGTTGTGAAGAGTGTGAGTGGAGCTTTGGTGTTCCCAATAACTGCTTTTCCCTTTTTTATGGATAAAGTTTCTTTGCGAGGCCTACCACCCCAGTAGGAGAATATAATGCCAACATCCGGATGAATGGAAGGTCCAATTTTTATACAGGCTTTCTTCTATATTACCCCTGTGGATTATTCCATAACTTGTTTTTACTTTTTTAAATCAGCCACTGAAGATCCAAGCCATTTATAATTTCCATTGACAAGATTCCTGCTAATTAAGCTAACTCGAGCTTACTTTCCATCTATTTATGTAGAAATCTGGGAATGTGCATCGATAAAGTTCATTCAGAAATGCATGTACCTTCAATGGTTACATATAAATTTTGCATATGAAAGATTAGTTATTTAGTAATGGAGCAAAGAATCAACATGAAGGTGTATGAGGGTGGAAGATTTTACGGTTCAAAGTTTGGTTTGTGTCATGTGAGTGCGTTTAGTGGGTTTTTTAATGGGTATTTTCCTTCAGCTTCTCTGGAAAAATAATCATGATTGTTTATATTTATGAAACTTAGGTTCATCAAAATTTTCTCAAATTAATTGACTTAAATTTGCCAAAGATTATGATTAAGGAACTTGCAATTGAAGATGTATATTGGGTTATTTGCTGTCATTGGGGTCATATGGTAAGCATGAACGGCAAGTGTATCTCGATCACAATGGAATGGCTTAGAACTCCATTTTACACGTACCAAATGAAGAAATTTTTTTTTCAGAAAAAAGATACTTTAGATGAAATAACTAGGTTTGACTGTTGTTGGATGAAGGGACCGGCATTTACAAGAAGGTTAAGTATGAAGCCCCAGCAACACTTTAACCTTTTATTTATCATTCCATGCCCCTGCTCGCTTTTTATGATGCTAAGGATCATTCAATTAGCATGTGGTAGATAAATCTCAAGCAAATAATGACAGGGATTTATTACATGTAATGTTGCAATTCACGAAACAATGAATGGATGAGGATTAATTTGTCCAATGTATAGCCCACGTTGCGATCTCCATTTGCTCGAGCTTCCTCCAAAGCATCTTAGTCCATGTCCTTCGGTTGGACCGAACAGAGCAGAAGCATTCAAATCCCGAAATCAGCATTCTTCCAGCTTGATCCCACAACCTCAATCCGAGCTGAGGAACAACTCAGTTTCCACTGCCTTGAAGGCATGTCCGATCCCACCACACATTAGGTTATTACAGCACAACCCCATGGTTGTTACACCCTGTCAGGAGGCCATTACATCACACCCTCGAGTTTGTTGACATAAGATCTAGAAGATTCAAGGCTACAACTATAAATAAGTCCAAATGACTCTCCAAAAAGTTGACAAAAAATTAAGTTTGCTAGAGAAAAATGTCTCCCAATTTCTCAATCCTTTTTTTCTTCCTTTCACATTTTCAATATAAATTCTTACTAACTTAAGCATCAGAGGATCCAACCATAATTATCTAAAAATTTTTATCCTCTACTTGTTATATTGTAGGTCTACCGAGTTGATCTATGTCGATGTCATAGGAGTCGCAACAACATGTATTGAGAATATTGAACCTGAACCATCACAAACTTCCTCAAGATTAATGAGAATCTCATCAAAACGTCCTCAAGATCTATTAATACCTTGCAAGCACTGCCTGCTTCCAATATGGCAGCTCAGTGTTTGGTACGACACTCATCAAACTAACTCTCAAAACTCTCCTATCATTTCATTTTCCATTGATCACATCGCATAACATAATTTTTTTTTTTAAAAAAAAAGTCCTTGTTAGTTCCAGTAATTCTATAAAGTAATGCTACTAACCCAGCTCTTCCTTTTTTTTTTTTTTTTTTTTTTGCTTCATTACCTAAATACCCCTACCATTGCAGAGAGGTAATTCTTCCATCCAGGTACAAATGGATACCTAAAACAAACGACAAGAGTGGCGGTGCGCCATCCAAATTCTAAAATGACATCTTTTGGGTCTAGCTGCAGAACCTACATTGGAGCGCGCGACTCTCACCAGCCCAAGGGGAAAAAAAAAAAAAAGGGGGTCACAGCAACACCTTCCATCTATCTTTTCCTCACCAATTGCCTCCATGTGCTCGTCTAACTTTTTCTGTTCTCTGACTACAAGTGATAAGGTTGCATGTACGCTGCCTTTGTTTGGGTCCTTCGTTGCCTCGTGGTTGTAACTCCATGGGTCTCTTTCTAGCTTCTTAGTTCCGGTCACCAGCTCAGCTAAATACAGAGAAGGAACCAAGGCATATTAACATGGGTTCCAGAGAGGAATAAGTGGGCTATCAGGAAGTGCCAATTACTAGCCATCCAAACTCTGCATTTTTGCAGAGCTGACATACCCTACCTTCCCCAAGACTTTTGCCAGTTCCCAGCCTTCTAAATCAGAAAATTGGTTAAGTTGCATTTAATAGTTTACAGAACTTAGGAGTATTTGGTTCGTAATTGAAATCAGAATGAGAATGGAATCGGAATAGCTTGGATCAAAATCGGAATAGCCAAATCCTCCGAATATTTAGTTCGTGACCAAAATTGGAATCAGAATTGGAATGAAAATTTAAATCAATAAAGGAGAGTAGGGATTAAGTTTTATATAAATTGAGTCATTCCCATTCCATTCTGGAATCGGAATCGAAATCGGAATGGGACTCCTCCCAACCAAACGTTGGAATAAAAGTCACCCATTCCGATTCTGATTCTAGACCCTTACTCCTTCCAACCAACACTCTCTTAAATGCGTCGGTTTACTTTATTCAGTGGAACGCATATGCCTGATAGCCTATTACAGATCGCTTGCAGTTCTCAATACCATGCAGGATTTGAGCATATAGAGTTTAGTGACTGTGGAATGTATTGGAGCAACATGTTGAATTTGATCATCTGGTTGCAAATTTAGGAAAAACTAGCATGCTAACATGTACAAATTCACGTTTGTGAAAAAAGAAAAATTAGAGAAACATAAAGATAAGCAAGATAATTCAACCTAGCATGAATCTTCTATGGTGCACACAAGATACTGCAGAATATTATGCAGTTATTGATAGCTGCTATCAAAAGATGGACAGCCATCAAATAAGATAATCTACAAGCCCATGCCATGTGCACAATATTTAATGGCTATCCATCTCTTGGTGGCCATCCAGTGATGTATAAAGCATTCTGCAATGCGGAGACTGTACCATAGAGGATGTTAATTGAATTTAATCATTGGACACAATTATGGTAATTTTTACACTAATAAAGGTTATTGGCATATTTTCTTTAAATCCAAGGTTTGCTCCAAAATTTGGTGGCAACTTGGTAGTCACTCCGTTCAGGCTGTAAGTCCACTTATTTTGACCTAATTCAGGACTCCAGTTTGTTTGCACAAGCTAAATTTCTTGGCTACTCGCAATGAGCCTCTCTACCTACAAGTGACTTTTTAAATCAAAGTTGGATGCTAAGGTTACCAGCGCAAAAGTTATTTTACTTTTGTTAACAGGCCGGTAACTTACATAATTAGCACAGCGCAGTTTCCGATGTAAGTGGGACACGCAAACATGGATCACCCTCCACTTCGCAGGTGGTACCGAAGTGGGAGTAGGTGAACTCTTTGGAGCAAAGTGAGAGTTTAGATAGAGGACCAGATGCCTGTCATTAAACAGAGAACAGGGATCAAAAGAGGTCGGGGACCGGGAAGGTAGTACCAATGGGGATGATAACGAGGCCTGCAAGAACTACCTTACTCCTATGCACAGGACCTTACATGCTAGTTTTGATGCCTTGCATATGCCAGTTTGTGATAGCAAAATATGGAGATGAAAGAGCTTTAGGAAAATTTCCTTAAAACACACACACAGACACGGAAGAAGGATATTCCTGCATATTTAAATTATATTTGACGCATCATCTGACAATCTTGTAATATGAATTACTTTCAAAATAAATTTTTATTATTAAATTATCAATAATATTATTATTATATTTGATAATACAGTTAATATTACAATAAAATTAATAAAAATTGGATTAACATGTTTGGTATAACAATAAGATTATCGATACTGTGAAATCAAATTTTAAAATATCCTCATAATTTTATTCGAATATTTTTTTTTCTTTGACGAGAATGATAAAAATGATATAGATGTGATGGTAGCGCGAAAAAGTGACGGACTAGGGAGTGTGGAAAACAACGGGCACTGAGGGGTGGGGAGGGGGCGGACGCATGTAAGCTGTGGGGATGGTGGGAGGTGGGACGAACGTGAAGAAGCCACGAGGGATAGTTGAGGATAAGAGTGGAGGAGCCACGGACAGTAAACGAGATAGAGGAGCCGCGGGTTGAAGGCGCATGCGGAGGGGATGGGGGAAGGGTGGAGGATTGGACAATAGGTTTTGTTTGATTTTTTTGAAGGATAGTTTTATATAAATATTTATTACAATATTACTAAAGAAGTGATAATTGAATAGCCATTCCTTCTCAAAATAATTCAGATTGCTTATTTGGATTACTATCTAAAAAATATATCAAATATAATAATTAAATTATCACATTAAACTATCAGCAATCTAGATAAATTGTCAGCTATCAAATGCAACCTAAAACCATCCAATCGCAGCCCCCAAGGAGAAAAGACAGCCCAAATATCAGACTCATAATTTTTTAATTTATATTATATATATATATATTATATATATATATATATATATATAACAATTAAAGGGTGTTTGTTTGTAACGAAATTGAAATCGGAATCGAAATGACTTGGAATCGAAATCGGAATGGCCAACTCCTTCGAAGTATTTGGTTCGTATTGGAATCGGAATTGGAATGAAAATTTGAATCTAGAGGAGAGTAAAGATTGAGTTCTATATAGATTGAGTTATTTCCATTCTATTCTAGAATCGGAATCAGAATGAAACTCCTTCCAATCAAATGATTAGAATGAAAGTCACCCATTCTGATTCCGGACCTCCACTCTTCTCTAATCAAATATCCTTTTAGCATATTTGCCTTGCTAATTACAATCCGGCGACAACCAGCAACAGGGTAAGGAACCAGCGTAGCAGTTTAGCTGGTACAAAGTCAATATAAAAAAAATGCATCTAAACTAGTAATTTTAAAAGAAAATTATCACATCAAAATGGATTAAACAAGTCTAACAAAATGCATTAGACCAAACGATGGATGGAGGGGTCCATGCAAGAATCACATGCAATAAGCCCGAAGTCCAGGACCCTGACCCAAATTGGCCCAGCCTGGCCGCAATTTGTTAAAAGATCCCCACACATCTCTTAAAGCAGGACAACCTAAATCAATTCCCACTCAGCAGATCCTTTCTCCAACATCGAATTCTATATCGAATAAAAAAATAAAATAAAATAAAAAGGAGACAGACCTAGAAGGGCTACATTTACAAAACCAATAGCACCTTCTTCAGTTCCCCACCGCGCACAAAGTCTAAAAATTTAAAAAGGGATAATCCGTCTTCGGATCATAATTCTTCCTGATTAGAAGTGAAAAATTGGCTAATGCAAGTCAAATTAGTTGACGATATAGAGTCGGCCGGACCAGAAGAAACAACAGGATGAAGTGTCCCACGCACTGTCTATTCTCCTAAGAGAGAACCGTGAGGCGTATTAGCAATGCCCTCCCACTTTGCATCATATCAATATTTAAAATTAAAATTATTTCATTGGGTAAGATTCCACGCTGGCCATGGATACTTCCCCTCTCATATATATATATATATATATATATATGAGAAAATATTATCCAAGAGAAATTCTTTGTGTATCATTCCCAATAGAGAAAAATATACCATCCAATCACATTAGACCATGTAGCGCAATTAATAATAAGACAAACATTTGATGCCACTCAACTTTTCTTCTCAAATTTTATCTAACAAAAATGTCATTTTCCTCCATAGAACAAAAAAAGAACGGTATATATAACATTCTAAATAACATATATAATTTTTTATATTTTTATATAATTTTTTATTAATTATTATGACTCTATGATATCTTATATGACTTCTTAATGCCTTATATGATTTTCTGAACAATATATATGATTTTTTGTGAATACATATAATATCCTAAATATATATAACTTTCTGTATCTTTGTATGATATCATGTTGGTTATTATAACTAACAAGAAGTTATATAAGGCATCGGAAAGTCAAAATAACCATGGAAAGTCATATATATTACTCAGGATGTCTATAATGCATGAGAAAGTAATATATATATTATTCAAGATATCATATATATTCATAGGAAGTTATATTTATTATTCAAAATGTTATATACACTCGTAGAAAGTCAGATAAGACATCAAAAAACTATATATATTATTCAGGATGTCATATACATTCACTGGAAGTCATATATATTGTTGAAGATATTATGTATATTAGGGGTGGCAATCGGATCGGATCGGATTATAAACGGCTTGGATCAATACGAGTCGGATCAGAAAATTATCAATCCAAATTCGATCTATTTATTAAATAGGTCAAAAATTCAAATCTGAATCCGATCTGTTTATTAAATAGGTAATCCAACCTAATCTATTTAATCTATTTATTAAATAAATCAAATTAGTTTAAACAGGTTAAACAAATCAGATTAAATGGGTCAGAAATAGGTTAAATAGATTTTAAATAAGTTAAACAGATCTTAAATAGATTAAACATGTTAAAAAGATCGTGTTAAAATGGGTCAGAAATAGGTTAAACAGATTAAATAGATTATCTGACTCAACTCGACTTGAATATTAAATGGGTTAAACGAGTCAGATATCTAAAATCCAAATCCGATTCAATTATTAAATAGATTAAATAGGTCGATCCATTTATGATCCGAACCTATTTAGCCTAAACCCAAACCTATTTATGGTGGATTGAACATGGGTCGGATTTGCGAGTCGGATCATATTTTGTTAGTCCTAATGTATATTCACAAAAAATCATATAAGGCATTAGGAAGTCATAATAACTAATAAAATATTATATAAGGATACAGTAAATCTTATATATTGTTCAAGATATCATATATATATTCACAAAAAGTCATATAAGATATGAGGAAGTAATAATAGTATTTTTTCTTTGTTCTACAGAGAGAGGATATTTTTATTAAAAAAATTTGAGAAAAAAATTGAACAGTATTAAATATCTGCTCTATTACTAATTACATTATGTGGTCTAATATAATTAGATGATGTACTTTTTTTCTACCGAGAGACGATGGTCAATGAATTACTCCACTACCCAATTCATTGAGATAATGAATAGATAGTATAGAAGATGGTTGAGGGAAGTGCAGGAGGTCAAAATACCAGGATGTTGTCACCCTCTCGGCTAGCTAACGCCTTTTAAAATGAGTGCTATGGTCAACTAAACTCTAGGAAGGGGGTAGCGTTGATTTTGTAGACCCATTCATCATGCACCCATCTCGATATACCATCAAAAAAAATGAGTGTTAGAGATTGGTGTGATTAACTACCATATAGTTCATGTGGTGTACGATATAATTCCTTCATTGTCTGAAAATATATAAATCATTCTCCAGCCTAATATTCCAGCGAGCACAAATCCTATGTGGTATGCTTGTAGCATCATAAAATATTGTACGGCTATTGATGGCCACCATCAAGAGATGCACGACATAGCCCATGAAAATATATTGTGTCATATATAGTACGCATTATTTGATGACCATTCGTCTCCTAATAATAGCCATTCAAGACTGCACCACAGAGAATCTTGTTTGTATTTCAGCACAAGTCTATGCACCATTGAAGCAAATTAGGCCAATGTTCTCTCTTCCCAACTATCCACACATACCTGATAGGAGCGGCCATTCTTCTGCAATTGAACATCCAAATGGAGAGTCTCCAAACCTCTTTACGACCGGTGGCAGTCGGAGCAGCAGATGGTTGATGGTTTCCACTACTACACCACATTGGAGACAGCTAAAGTTTCCAGTCCAACTTTTCTTCGTTAGAAGTCGCAGCACGCAAAGTTCGTTCTTAGCTATCAGAAAGATGAAGATTTTAACTACTAAAAGATTTTTATTGATATGAGCATCGCTGTTCCAACGGATGGAGCTAGAGGGCATAGAATTCCACCCCCACTGATAAGCGATAGAGAGAGTTCCCAAAGAAAATGCTGAATCTTCCGGTATATACATTGGAGATGTATCAACTTCTTTTCTTACGTCTCATTCACCTTCCCAAATAAATTTGAAGGAAAATTCTTTGTGCATCGAGGGCAGTGTAAAAAATCCAACATAGAACGTATCATTTTGTATGATTGATCTACATAGCCACCACTTTTCAAATCGCATTTAATGCCCACAGTTCTGTTTTATCATTTGAAAATTTTGAATGACAAAAATACTCATGTTCTTTGAAAAAAATTATGACATCTTACGTCCATATTAGGATATCCTGCATGTAGGATGTCATAATATGCCACGAGATGTCATAATTTTTTTCAAAGAGTATGAGTATTTCGTCATTCAAAATTTTCAAATGAAAAAATAAAACTACAGATATTAAATACGCATTGAAAAATAATTGAACAAAAATACTCCTTCTATATTACAACATCGTGGATCTATTATGATATCCTGTATTCAGAAAGTTATAATTTGAGACAGGATGTCAAATATGCCACAGGATGTTATAATTTTTTAGATCATATTATAATATCCTGCATATAAAAATCATAACATGTCACGGGATGTCATAATTTTTTTCAAAATATAGATATATTTTTATCCTAAAAAAATTTAAATAAAAAAATAAAATTATAGATATTTAAATATACGTTGAAAAATAATGACTACGTAGATCCATCACATAAAGCGATACACTTCATATCGAATTTTCTAAACCGCTCGTGGTGCACAATTTTTTTTTTAAATTTGAAATAGGTTTATGCACATTGAAATGGTTAAAAGCAGTTTTCTTGCCCCGGTAGCATAACTGGGTAGAAGAAATGTGGGATAACTAGAAAGTTTGTTACGGTATATTTTCTTTAATCAGTAGACAAAAGAATAATGTACAAATCTTCTTCTTCTTCTTCTTCTTCTTCTTCTTCTTCTTCTTCTTCTTCTATGATAAAGAATGATGTACAAATCAGTATTATATTCTTGTGATCATGATGATGGATCTCAAACAGTAGGCACCCCAAGGTTCTGAATTTCTATCATCAGTTGTCCAAAACAAGTAAGAAAAATGCTATGAAACAATATAAGAAGGCTATGCAAATCCTTTGATGGGTCTGTGGCGCTCCACCAAAAACCAACAGAGAAGCTCGTGAAAAGCGACCTCACATAATGCCACCACTTGGCTGGAACGTCAATCATATCACCTTCCTCTAAGATACAATCCGTGAAGTCCAGATCTTTCACCTTAGGAAACTCTTTCAGGTCAATGTTGTCAAGGTCTACCTGCAAGCACAATTTCATCAGAAAACTATAAATCATAACACTATTAAGAACTTGAAAAGAATCCACAAATATCAGCTGATCTTTTAACAAAGAGATGAGAGCATTCAACATATTATAAGTTATATTTGATGGAGTATGTGCCTTCAAAAGATAGTCATCAGAATCCTGCCAAGTTCAAATGACCTCAAGCATCCATCAAAAATGAGTACTAGACATCGGCACAGTTCTCAACTTTTCTTGCATGTTTGTATTTATGTTAATACATGTAAATGTTTCAACTGTATTGGAGCAGATTGCACTTTCCAGTGGTAACTTTAATACAACAAAGACATGCCCCCTATTGGGTTGCACAGACAAGAATCATGTGGGATAATTCTCATTCTTGTTCTAAGATCAAAATCGTCATCCCTAGTTCTGTTTAAAATATTCTAAGAGAGAACTGTGTGTACCTGGCTCAAATTGCTCAGCATGGACTCACCATGAGGGTACAAGTCCTCTGACATTGAAGCTGGATAGAGTCTAATGTACTTTCTGCCAACAACCTATATATATCAGGAAAAAAAACAGAGAAAGGAATGTCAGATCATTGAGTCTTGATGTTCCCACCTCCCAACAATCTGTACGAAGAGATAAAATACAAGAACACAAATCCGATTGCATAGATAGTACTTCTTTAAGGGTTTTTAATGCCCCTTGAACCAGAACAATTTGGAGTACCAATGAATCAGTTTTTGTTAGCATGTTAGGAACTGAGATAAAGTTCACATAGCACAGCATTTCTTGATCAGCTAGTAGGTGGATGGACTAAGGCATGGCTTAAGCTATGATGACTCTTTATTCCACTTTTCGAATCATAAATTTTTATAAGGTCTTCTGACATTACTTGTCAAGTAACATGTATGATTGATTGTTGCTGAACTATCATTGGAGAAATCTTGCAAAAGATAGTGATAAAAATGTAAATGGATATCACCTACTCGTCATCCATCATTTCAACGAATGCAAATAATGCAAGGGTACAAGATGGGGATCTCTTCCAAGATAATTATTCCAAATGTCTCTTTCAAAGAAAGGAGAAAGTGATGAAAACTCTTTTGGACATAAATGGAGATTCTACAATGTTTAAATCTGGGCTTTGTTCTTGCTACACATCATGAACTTGGGCGGAGGAAAAGGAGCAAAAAGAAGAACAAAAAGAAAAGAGTGATAAAAAGACAAAAAGGTTAAAAAATATAAAATAAATGGTGAAAGAGAAGAAGACAATTGAAAAAGGGACAGGGGTTATATCTCTTGTACGAAAGAAGGATTCCCCTTCCTTCACACGAATCCCCCATTGGATCGCGCAACATCTGCTTCGACATCCATGCAGGTGGATGAATGGACTTCAGAGTGCTTTGAGATCTGTGCAGGTTGAGATCAGATGGACAACGCCGCAGAAGAAGATCGATCATTCTTTCACACAAAAGATATAACCCGAACCTTTGAAAAAGAATGTGGAAGGAAAAGAAAAAGAGGAAGGAGACGAGCGACCAGTGAAGGAAGATTTTATGATAAGTAGGCGAGTGTAAGTGACCAACCACTCTCACTTCCTTTACTCACAAGACAAGGCTGGTTTCAGCTTCATCTGCACATAGATTACCAAATTATTGATAGCTTATGATGCAGATAGTTATGCTAACTTATAATTTCTCACTCATTGGTGCAAGTTTTCCAAGTAGACATTAAAAAATAATACTCTATATTATAAACAACTATAAGCTTAGCAAGCGCCCAGGCTCCAAGAAGTGCTTTTACAATTGGGGACCCAGTTGATACTCCAGGGCATCAATTGTCCATATTGAATAGGAGCCACAGCAGCTTGATCAGTTGTGTTATAACTCCATTAGCAGTCCATGGAATGCTTGACAACTTAGTAGCAAACCTACGAAACGCTCTGGCAAGACACCAGATATGACTTCACTTCTCTAATTTATACAAATTATCAATTGATCCATGATAAAGAATATAATTATTTTAAATTTCCTTTGCATAAATGGTGAGAATCAACTAGCACATACTTGAAAGAATATTCCAAAGTAGTTTGCTGCTTACACAATAACATTAACATAGGACCACTTATCTGATGTAAGACTAGAACCATCTTTCTACTGGATCCACAGGAAAAAGATTTTATACAAGAACAAAAGTTTTTTAAACAAGTATCAAATATGACATACCACTCTAATTGAGAAAAAATTAAGAAAAGAAAGACGAAGGACACATATGGTTCCCTCCTAAGAACACATATGACGTTTACATAATCATTCCCAAGTATTTGCATACAGACTTTGGGAAAATGATGCAAACAGGACCCACAAAGATATTCTAGATATCCTAATTGTTGGACTTTAGAAGAACCATGCACACAACAAGAAGGATTGGCATACAGCTGCTGTGAGTACTGGAAATGCTGCAAACAAGTCAAAATTGCTTTTTTTTTTTCTTTTTTTTTTTTTGTGGGAGAAACCAGAATTGAAGAATTAATCCACACCAGAAACATGTGCATCAAAGTTCCTACACCTGCAATGCTCTTGGGTACTAAAAAATTGCATGTCTTCAATTAGATGAGCCTATACATACAAAATAATTTTTTCATACTGGAGTGCCTGGAAAAAAAGAGGGTGAATCTTGGCACCATGGTTCGCTGAACCTCCCTGAACCAGATGGCTCAGAGTGTGTTGAATCATATCGACAGCCGATCGAGACAATTCTAGCATTCAAAATGAGAAATAGGCAAGGAGGGCAGAGAGAGAAGTAAAGAGAGAAAGGGGGGGGAGGAAAGCAGAGGGAGAGGGAGAGGGAGAGAGGGCCTCCAAAGACCGCTGGAGGATAGCCGAGCTCGTTGTGCCACTGCCAAGCTCGATGAGAGCGGAGGGAGAGAATGAGAGGGAGAGGGAGAGGAGGCCTCTGGAGGGCCGGTGAGGTCGCCACGCAGCTGCCAATGCCAGTAAAGGTTGGAGGAGGGGCTCTCCCGCCTCCTGATTGAAGCAAGAGTTGTCTGAATTTATCGGGTGAACTTTCTATTTCAATTAGGAGGGTGGAGCCCCTCCTTTGGCCTTCACCGACCTTAGCGATGGCACAGCAGCCTTGTCGGCCCTTCTGAGGCCTCCAGTAGTTTCTTAGGGCCTCCTCTCCCTCTCCCTCTCCTTTCCTCCCTCCACCATCCTCCGGCTTCTGTCAAGATCGATAGTGGCACGGTGAGCTCGGTAGCCTCCAAAAGCCCTCTCTCCCTCTCCCTCCCTTTCCCTTCCACCCTCTCGCTCTCTTCCTCTCCCTCCGCCCTCTCTCTATGATGGTTTAGGTCCAACTCAGAATGACACGAAGCATACCTAATTGTACCGCCACTCAACCTATCCAGGCTCTGGTATCGACATAGTGAACCTTGCTTAGTGCAATGGTAAGATTACTTCATTGTAATCTGGAGGTCACAGGTTTAAAGCATAGAAACAACCTCTACATATGTGGTGTTTAGCTGCATACATCTCATCCTCCCCAAACCTCACAATGGCAAAAGCCACGTAAACTGGCTGTGTCCTTTTTTTTTTTTTTTTTTTTTGGCTGGAAAACACATCAGCAGCTCAATTTGTGACCAACATGAACGACAAAAGGCATATAACCGAAAAAAGACCCCTTGTTTCTGAAGTGTCAACAACAATATGGAGATGACCTAGAAGAATTAATATGGAGCTAGAAATGATCATAGAATGAACATATAGAGATCAACCTAAATTACTTCCCATGACAAGTCGAGCAGTAACTTTTTTTTCCTTACGCAAAGGCACACTGCTGGCCTTTCTAACAGGAATAATTCTGGTTCTAACTTCTAATGCAAATGTAGTGGAGCGAGCAAAGCTAATGGCTGAACCAAGATTTTTATGTGGTGTATATTAGTAACACCAAAGCTTGCAATATTTGAAGATTTATTTCCAACAAGAACCGTAAGAAAGGATTCATCAAGTCAATCCCAATACCCAAATAGATGAGATACAGGTCTATTCTGTCACTGTCATGGTAAACAAAAGCATATGCCTGGCCCAGCTTGCCTGAGTGAATCCTAAATGTTTCTTGGAGTTGAGTTCAGAATGAATGCTATAGAAAAGAAAGATGCCTATCGCATTAATTGTGGATCAATGTGTATAATCCTGTGCCTCCCATGAAGCATCACAACAATAAAAATTCATTCCATGGCTAAAGCTGTCTAAAATTCTAAACAATGCTAAGACAAATGAACATGACTCAGGAATTAAATTTTACTTGAAAACTTACTCAACCTAGATTCATGTACAGGAAAAAACATTATAAAAGTTAGAAATAATTGTTTAATTGAATCACTTTAATGGCAATAAGTACCAAAAGCAACCTCTTAGGTCTAACAATATAAATTATTAAGCATTAAATGCTATGACATTGTCAGATATCAGTCTACCATGTTTATCATGCTTGTCTTGATATACCTGAGCAAAAAAGATTATGATATGTGGATCATAGTGCAGTCGTGTTACTGTTCCAACTTCCAAGTCGACCAAATCAATAGAGACTCGAGTTCCCCACCACCAGCAAAACAATAGTCTGGAATCATTACGTCATTATGCAGCACTCATATCTGAAAATTAAAGAGTTAATAGCAAAAAAAATCAAATATCACTATCCAATAGTGTGTAGTCCTAACACAGTGCTAGAAAGTGAAAATCAGAATTTGAATGAGATAACTGATCAAACAAGGGATGTTGGGCAAGGTATGTCAAGTTGGCAGGACAGTCGGCGGAACAGGACAGTCGGTGGAACTGATCCTCTCAAGAAACTGAGAGAAGGTTACCAGCTCTTGTTTCCACTCGGAGCAGATATAGCTCTTTGACTTCTTTCCAACCTGAATATATTATGAACTTTACCAAACTTCAGATCAAATATTTAATGAGAACTGCTCAAACATTGAACATAATCCAAAAGCAGTTCTCTTTTAGGTACATGTCACAAAGCTTCAATCATCTTGAAAAAGTTATCAACTTTACCAGATCTCAGTTCAAACTTCAACTAATAAGCATAAGACAGTTCAAATGTCGAACCTAAACCAAAAGCATTCTCTCTTAAGTACAAGCCATGAAAATTCAATGAGCAAGCAAGAGCATGTACACAAATATATATAAATGCAAGCATCAAAATCAAGTAGAACTTGGTTAATTGAACTAATGTAAAATAGAACAAAGAGAGACTGATATATCTTTATAAATTCAATCAAATAAAGATAAGGTAAGAAAAGTTGTGAATAGTTATGTCATAACATTCCTGAAAACAAGGTTGATAAACCTCAGACTTGTGTCACTGTTTGACTTGGCTTGTCAGGCTTGGACAAGTTATGCTTGGTTCATCTACTACTGGAAACATGAAGAATTCTTTTAGAAAATCCAGCTTAAAGAAAAGTTGCAAAATATTTATATTTATAATTCAATTGAAGTAAATTCAAAATTAAAAGAAAAAGATACATCTGAATCATCCAAAAGCATGCATTTGAGTATGTATATGTATGTAATCTCGTATCACAAAATAAAATAATCTTCTCAGCAACCTTTTAATAATTAGGGAAAAAAGTTTACCTTTGATCTGCCAACAGCAATGCATTCCAAAGTTCAATAACTCCAAACATCATAAAATCATAAGAATAGAACCAATTTAGGAAAACTAAAAGAACTAAGGATATAAACTTAAATCTTTAACAGGCACAGTAGAATAAAAGAAAAGAAAAGAAACACAATAACTAATATCAGAAAGCATAAGCCTCAGAATATATCAAATATATATATATATATATCCATTGAAATGGTCAAGCATACAATTATTATTTTGATCAAAATCTGCGCATCAAGGTTATCAGCATCATGCTCCAATTGATTGGTTACAATAGTTTCACCCAAGATAACTCAACTGAGTCATGAGTCAATCTGGTGGACTTCCCAACTTTTTCTTCGATTATAAACCTTACCTGTTTCTTTGATATGATGCTAGGTTATCTTTTAAGACTATAAAGTGTATTTGCATGAGGAGATGTGCTAAATGATGTTCGCAAATTCAACTCATCTAGTTAAGTTCAGAATTCTCCAACAAATAAATCCAACGAAAATTATCCATTGACAATAAGCAAGTTGATCTCAGAATATCATGCCATGATGCATGAAGATCAAATATCACCTACAAAGAGAGAGGCTAGTCACCTCAACAGGGATGGTTCAATCTCCTGCAATCCTTTTCAAATACTCAATATCCTTCCACTTTGTCCTTGCAGGCCAATGATCCATGCTGCGGTGTTTTGTAGATAAATATTATAAAAAAAATTAATTAATTTTTTTATATTTTTATATTTTTAAATAAATAAATTATTTTTATAATATTTATCTATAAAATGAGAAAAATTTTACCTATTTAGGAATCGTTAAATTATTTTCTCATTAATTAGTAAAATAAATATTTAATTTTATTCATAAAATATCCTATTCTCATTTTCAGTACATCCGTCATTCAATATCCAATAACTTACGTCTACTTTCTTCAAGCTTAAAAAGCATAAATGATACTATAGAAATATGGATAAATTTTAGCAACTTATACAAGAAAATAATAATATAAAAGAATATGGATAATAGATTTTAAAGTCATTTTTTCATATATAAAAATATATAGATAAATTTTTTATCAAAATATTATTTAAAAAATATAGATTTTTAGATAAATTTTTTATTCATCAAAAAAGAATTTTGAAGCTCTGACGCCTACTGCAGTTGGTGCAAACGAGTTAAGCTATTCGGGTTTAATTTGAATCTAAATCTGATTAGATTAGATTAATATTAAGCTCCAATTAAATTTGAATAGCTCGTATATTTTTTCCGGTCGAGCTCAAATGGCAAGATACTCGATTCGAAAATTCATAAATCTATTCAAATATATATATATATTAATAATATTAATTTTATTTAGTCTATATATATATATATATATATATATATATATATATATATATAATGAATAGGTTAAAATCCGAATTTGAGTTTAAACTCGAGTTTGAATATGGCTTGATTGATATTCACATCGAATCGAGTTAATCTCGAGTATTATTTTTTTTTTTATCGAAGTAAACTCAATTTTAAAATATTAAATTCGATCGATGCGGAATTGAGTTTTGAATCTGAGTATTTTAAATTAAGTCGAGTTCGAGTCTCTGGCTGCTCAGCTCAACTCAATTGCCCCGCTAGTTGCATCTCTTTTAGGAGGTCCAATTTGAATGGGTTGTAGGGTTATAGATATGGTTTTGCTTTTGATTATTAGAGTTCAGGCGCATATCACACCAAAATCCATCAAAGATGACATCATTCACATCAAAAAATATTTTAAAAAATAAAAAATAAAAGCTACAGATCACCTATTGCTGCTTGGTCTACAGGATGATGGGGAAATTGGTGATTAGATAATCATAGGTGAAAAACAACAAAAAATATGAGGGCTCGCTGGAAATTTAACTTAACAAGCTTGGCTTGATTCATAAACACGTCAAGCTTAAAAATGACCGAATTAAACAAATGAACAAATAAATTGCCTAGGATAGATATTGTTTTATGTTAAATTATTAAAACCCTGCATAGTTTACATGAAGATAAATATATTAAAGATATAAGGTTCACATATGACACCGAAATTATCTTAAGCATGCATATAAAAGTTTGGTGGGTCCATACCTCGCCGAATCTCTTAAAGGAGTTATACACGGATAGCTCAATTTTAGCTTGAAATTGAAAGAGCCAACTCAAGCTTGACTTGATTGCAAGATATATTAAGCTAGAGATGGGTTCAGCTCACACGAGCTTAGCTCATCCACGCCCCCATATATATTAAAGTTGTTTGCTAGCCTGCCAAAGGACATCATTATACTTCTACCAGACAAGGACATGATTACACCCAAAATTATGATGTATATTAATTAGGGAGAGTGAGAAGATGATGCTAACCTAGCTGCAAGACCATAGATATTGTCTTTTTGAGAAAAAAATAAAAATGAGGTGCACCGCTTAAATTTCCCATGAACAGTTTCTTCTCGAACGCGTGCTTTCTTGGACTTCCTCCATGCAAGCAAGCCAGATTATTCAAGTAACAACATAGATTTACATGAGATGTTAGCAATTTTCTAATTGAGATCCTCAAAGATAAGTGACTTAAACATTCGATGCTACAATTTATCAAGGATGGTGTCATGATGAAGGAAGATTTCAGACTATTGAGATAATTCAATCAATTCCCGACTCTGACTCTACATCGGCCTTATGAACACAGTACTCCAACTAATAATCAGTTGATCGACCGACAGTCGGTTATTATCAACTAACAATAAACAACTTGATTAATCTCCGACCGAAAACCATCGATATATCAGAATTACCAATCGATGCTTACTCGGATCTACCGACATATAGTTGGCTTATCTTCCCATGATCACATAAGGTTGGAATGTACGAAACCTACATATCTAACCGTTATAAACGGTTATCGAATACATGTCATGGTCATTAGTGAGTACAAACAGCCCATTAACTCCATGATTATGGCCTGATAATTTAATGCCATAAAAAATGAAATCACGTGCTCGACGGTTACATCTGAATCATTTATAAAAGAAAGATAAATAAACAGCATAGATAAGACAATACTGGGCTGAGATTCTGTCATTTTCAAATATTCTTCATCTGCTGTTCACCACTTCCCACTGACTTAAGCATCGGAGGATCCCCGTCGAATACAATTTCGGTCAATGAGAATTTTTTTTGCAGGTACTCTTCTCCGACAACGGATGCAACAGGAGATTGACCACAACAGATTGGTGCACTAGATAGGGGAAGGATACAAGCAACTATACCAAAAACTAGAACTCAACACTCGATAGGATCGGCAAGACAGTCTTCCCGCTGGGAAGATATTCCTCCCCCACCTCTAGTGGCAGAGTCCAGTTCTTCGCGTCCTGTAGTCACTACGGATGCACAAATTGCTGCACTTATGCAGCAAATAAAGGTATTAATGGAGACGGTCCAAAACTTACAGCAGTAACAAATGCAACAGCAGCTGCTGCCAGCGAAGGAGCCAGTAGCTTAATCAATGCCATCTAGGCATAGCCACCGCCCCCACGGCGTTCATCCTCCTCTTCTTCAGAGCGACGACTGTCTCGATACTCTCACTAGATGGGCAGTCATATTCTCGGCACTCCCATCGTGCCATCCATCATTCGCAGCGTTCTCCCTCTCCTTCTCGTGTATATAGTATCCGAAAGGGAAAAAGGCCGCGGACGCCTTCTGCTTCTCCATCTTCAAGCTCTTCAGGGGGTTTTACCTTGATTTTTTCGACAATGGTAGTTCGACGACTATGACCGCAAGTTCAAGAAGATCGACCGCCGACTTGCCCGACTTCAGGTGAAAGGTCGAAAGTCCTCCAACGACTATGACTTCCACACTGCCCAGCCTCTCTTTCAATGCATTCTGGACGAACCGATTCCGTCTCGATTCAAAATACCGCAGATGGAGCCATACGACAGCTCCACCAACCCTATCAACCATTTGGAGAGCTATAAGATTCTCATGATGATTCAGGGGGCAACCGACATCTTCTTATGTATCGACTTTCCGACAACTATTCAGAAGGCTGCTCGAGCCTAATATTCTGGGCTTCAGTCAGGGAGCATTAATTCCTTTGAGCAACTCGAATAATCTTTTATGGCCCACTTTAGCACTAGTCGAAGGCCACCACGGATATCAGACAGTCTCTTCTCTATCAAGCAGGGTGAGACAGAGACGTTAAGAGATTTTGTGGTTCAATTTAATGCGGCTACACTTGAGGTCAGAGACCTTTATGAAAATATGTCCATATCGGCCACAAAGAGGGGTCTGAGGGGATCCAAATTCACCTATTCTCTAGATAAAACTCTTTCTTGGACCTATGCTGAACTTTTAGAGCATGCGTACAAGTATATTCGTATGAATGAAGCTACTTCTGACCGATGCCATATAAAAGAAAAAGGTTAGAAGAAGAAACAGAAGAAAAATGGAGCTTCGGCCAAATCAAGTCAGTCAATTATCAATAAGCAAGCTTCATCTCAACGACGGAGTCCGAAGCCAAACAGCTATGACAGGTATAACTCCTATACTCCTCTTTCTGCTCTCCGTGCATAGATCTTGATAGAGATCAAAGTAGAGGAGTATTTACGATACCCCCCACCAATGAAAGCATCGTTGACGAGCTATAACAGGAAGAAGTACTGTCAGTTTCATCGTGATCACAGTCACAATACCAAACAGTGCATCCAGCTCAGGAATGAGATAGAGGTCTTGATTCGACGAGGCTACCTCAAAAAATTCCGACACGATCGTCCGACTCAACCTCCCACCGACCAACAATCTAAGCCGCAAGCTAAGGCAATTAATAATCGACCAACGATGGGAGTAATCAATATGATCTCTGAGCGACCAAAGAACTGGGAGGTAACTTTCGAAGAAGAGTCGGTGAAGAAACAACGACTCGATAATGTAATTACTTTTTCGAAAGATGATGTTCGAGGAATACAAACTCTCCATGATGATGTTGTCGTTGTCTCGATGATGATAATAAATTATGATGTAAAAAAAAATTTAGTTGATAATGGAAGCTCAACAAATATTCTTTTTTACTCGACTTTCTTCCGAATGTGACTATCGACTGATCGACTTAAAAAAGTCTCGACGCCATTAGTTGGTTTTACTGAAGATGTAGTTACTGTGGAAGGAGAAATCACTCTTCCATTAATCACAGAAATAGATCCACAATAGAGTACTATTCTATTGACATTCACAGTTGTCCGAGTTTTCTTGATTTATAATATCATACTCGGATGATCTAGACTTAATACCCTGAGAGCAGTAGTCTCCATATATTATCTATTGGTTAATTTCCAACAAGAAATAGAGTCGAAGAGATGCGTAAAGATCAACAACTCGTCCGACGTTGCTTCCTGATCTCTACACAGAATAAACAACCTAAAGACTCTTTGTCCGTCGATAAGTTAGACCAAAAAAAAATAAAGAAAGGGGTGAACCAGCCGAGCAACTAGTTTTCATCCCACTAAAAGAAGAAGATCTTGAGAAGACATCCAAATTAGATCACAGTTGTCTGATCCGAAGTGGCAACAACTAATAAATTTACTAAAAGCAAATATCGATTTTTTGCTTGGTCGACTATTGATATGCCAGGCATCCCTTTGAAAATAATAACCCATCGGCTAAATATTGATCCAAAAGTTAAGCTAGTGAGATAAAAGAAAAGGTCTTTTGCTCCTAAAAAGTAGAAGGCCATCGACAAAGAAGTCGACAAGCTCCTCGCAACTAATTTCATCCGAGAAGCTAATTATCCCGATTAACTCGTCAATGTAGTGATGGTGAGAAAAATCAATAAAAAAATAAAGAATCTGCATCGACTATTCAAATCTAAATGAAGTCTGTCCGAAGGATAGTTTTTTTTTTTAAAAATTGATCAACTAGTTGATGCGATTTTGGGATACGGATTCTTAAGCTTCATGGATGTCTTTGCTAGATATAATCAGATTTGAATGGCACCTGAAGACGAGGAGCACACAGCCTTCATAACTGATAAAGACATCTATTGTTATAAAGTAATATCATTCGATTTAAAAAATACCGGAGCTACTTACCAACGGCTAATCAATAAAATATTTAAGATACAAATCAGATGAAATATGAAAGTCTATATGGATGATATGCTAGTAAAAAGCTCTCAAACTTCTGATCATGTTTGAAATTTGGAAGAAGCCTTCGGCACACTTCGACAACATCAAATAAAATTAAATCCAACCAAGTGTGCATTTGAAGTAACTTCTAAAATTTTTTTTAAATTTTTTGTATCACAACGAGAAATCAAAGCCAATCTTGAGAAGATAAAGACTATCATCAATATGAAGTATCCAAGCACCAAGAAAAAAATACAACAACTTAATAGAAGGATCACCGTACTCAGCTGATTTATCTCAAGGTCGACATAAAGATGTTTACCCTTTTTTGAGACTTTAAGATAAGCAAATGACTTTTCATGATCGAACAAGTGCCGACAATCCTTCGAAGATTTGAAAAAATATCTAGCATCTCCACCGTTACTTACAAAATTAAAGGTCGAAAAAATTTTGTATCTCTATTTGACGACTTCGATTGAAGCAATTAGTTCGGTACTCATCTAAGAGGATAAGAACCGAATTCAATGACCTATTTTCTACACTAGCAAGATACTTCATAATGCTGAAATAAGATATTCAAGAGTGGAGAAGATGATCTACGCTCTAATCATATCATCACAACGACTTCATCCATACTTTCAAACACATCCCATTATCGTTTTGACATATCAGTCGTTGAAGGTAATTTTATACCGATCTGATACTTCAGGTTGAATGACAAAGTGGACAATAAAACTCAACAAGTTTGATATCCAATATCGCCCACACCTATTGATGAAAGCACAAATTTTGCAAATTTTGGCCGACTTCGTTGTCGAATGTACTATACCAGACAATAATTCTGAGGATGAATTCAATGATAAAATAAAACCAGTTGAAACTCCTAAGCCCGACTTAACATCAGCATGAGTGCCACATATTGATAGAGTATCTAATGTGCAAGATAGTAGAGCCAGTCTCATTCTCATCAATTTCGAAAGGATTATAACAGAATATGCCCTTCGATTTAATTTCAAAGCTTCAAATAACCAAGTCGAGTATGAAGTACTCTTAGCCAGCTTAAAGATTGCCAAGAAACTTGACATTGACAACCTAAAGGTCTTCACTGACTCATAGCTAATTATCGGGCAGGTTAAAGGCGAGTTTGAAGGTCGAGACTCCGTTATGATGAAGTATCTTCAGAAGATGAGAGATCTTGTATCGATCCTAAAATATTTTGAGATCTCTTACATCTCAAAAATAGAAAATACTTGAGCTAACGTACTTTTCCAACTTACAACTACATCATTCAACTCACTGGATAAGATATTCGTCGAATGTCTTGAACAGTCGAGTATTGATAAAGTCGAAGAAGTGCTACAACTCAATGATAAGCCAAGCTGGATGGATCTGATCATCAAATATTTGACTGATGAAACTCTACCAACAGACCATTCAGAAGCCAAACAATTCAGATGGACGGTCTCGCAATATATTTTGATGAATGGCTAACTTTATAAAAGGTCGTTCTTTCTTTCTTTACTGAAGTATTTGAGATCAGCAGATGCCGACTACGCATTCAGAGAAGTTTATAAAGGAATTTATAGAAATCACTTGGGGGACAAATCTCTGGCTTACAAAATATTACGATAAGGATATTATTGACCCACCATGAAAAAAGATGCAGCTGAACTTGTCCGAAGATGTGAACCATATCAGAAATATGTAAATGTACAACATCAACTGACTAGTCAGCTGATATTAATTGTTGCATCATAGCCCTTCGCACAATGGAGAATTGACATATTTGATCCTTTCCCTCCGATATTTGGTCAGAAAAAATTCATAGTAGTTGCCATTGATTACTGCACCAAATGGATGGAAGCTGAATCTCTGGCACAGATTACTGAAAGTAAGATGAAAGACTTCATTAAAAAATCGATCATATGCAGATTCGATCTACCATATACCATCATCACCGACAATGATCGATAATTCGATAATTAAAACTTTAAAGAGTTCTGTGCAAAATTTTACATTACGCATAAACTGACATCAGTTGGCCATCCACAATCCAACGGTGAAGTAGAAGTGACAAACCGAACAATCTTGTATGGACTCAAAATCAGACTAAATGAAGCTAAAGACCTCTGGATAGAAGAGCTATATCCGATCCTATGGGCATACTGAACAACTCCTCATATATCAATGGAAGAATTACTATTCAATTTGGCCTATGGAACAGAAGCAATAATTCCACTTGAGATCGGATTACCATCAACAAGAGTGGAACAATACAATAAGCCGAGCAATTCAGAATATCGGAGAGCCGATCTAGACTTACTTTCAGAAGTCCGACAGCAAGCTCAAATTTGGATGGCAACATATCAACAAAGAGTAGCCTGGTATTATAACGCAAAAGTTAAGCCGAAGGTCTTCCATTCAGGAGATTTGATCCTAAAGAAACAGAAGTTTCAAGACCTCTGGACCAGTGAAAATTATCTCTAAATTGGGAAGGACCCTATAGAATAATCGAGATATTTCGACTGAACGCATATCGACTAGAAACTCTGGATGGAACAACTATTACTCGAATTTAGAATGCTAACAATTTGAAGATGTATTATCAATAAGTTGTTCATATGTATAATGTTCAAAATGAAACATTGAATTTCAGAATCATGAAAGCTTCAGTCAACTATAAAATGATAGTAGATCGATAAATAAATGATCAATTCTTATCGATTGTATCTTGATTTTCACTATGAAAATTGATACACCGACTGTATCTTGGTACCGATTATATCTTAATTTTTCACTGTAAAAACTGACTTTAGTCAAACAATTACTTATGCCAACTTAATTTTAACTGAGCGAAATACTATGTCAATACGATCTCAATCAAATTGAAAATATACTGATTTGACTACGGTCAGTTGAAGAATATTTGACTTATCACCGTTTATCAAAATAACTAGACATACCAACTTGACTACGGTCAGTAGAAGGATGTTCGACTTATCACTATCCATCCAAATACCTAAAAGGTAAAGTATATCGATCGACATTTAACTAACGAACAAATTCTACAGTTATTACTGAACGTTCGACTCACCGATTGGTATTCGATTGTCAGACTATAATTCTACAATATTGAAAGTACATAAAAAGAAAGAGTTTATACTGAAATTTTTCTTTTCATTCATTAAATGGAAAGTTACAAAATTGGATCCAAGGTCCGATTACAAAATTTATCTGATTACAAAAAAAAAAAGAAAATGCTACATCGATCACCAATTATTGTCTTCATCTTGCTCCGACGTAGCTTCGACAGTTGGAGCAGGTTCTGATGTAATCGGCACGTTATCTTCGGTCGGCACAGTGCCCTCTTTAGCAACTTCATCTTCCAAACCAGGAGGAATGATGCTGCTCAAGTTCAAGTTTGGGTATAATTTTTCGACTGCATCTCAACCATCCTCATACCCGATGCAGTAGGAAGTATATTCGCCTTCGAGAATTTCTTCATTAAATTCTTCAAAATTTTTGAAATTCTCGACAGCCAGACTCGGGGCTTCCCTCACCGATTTTGCTTCAGCTTTCATGGAGGCCGACTCAGCATCGATCAGTGCTAGCCTTTTCAGGATGGCCCGATGCCTTCCGCACTCAGCTTCCAATTCTTCAATACATCCATCCCTCTCTCTCCAGAGTCGATGGATGGAGTGCTTCTTGCTCTTGATCCGCAACTCAAGGGATGAGATATTTTCGCAAGCCGACTCAAGTTCGGCTCTAGAGGACTGTAGGTCGGCCGTCATTTGGGAGATCTACTCGTGAAGTTTCTTCTCCCGTTCGATTGCTGTCTGGAGTTGTTCGATGGCAGTATTCTTTTTGGCAATGACGGCCACCACCTTATCTATCCAAGACCGACGAAAGTCGGCGATCTTTCGATAACTGCTCTCTAGAGTATGCATATCGTGCGTCCACTGAAAGCAGAAGATAAATCAAGTCCGATCAAAAAAAAATAGAAGAGATATCGAAAAACTTACCCTAAGTATCATCGGATAGAAAGAAGAAAATATTTCGACAGCAGTCTGATTCTTCCTGTTCTCTCGATCAGTCGGAAGAAGGACATCTTCAATGAGCTGCTTGGCCAATGCCGGATTGGCCAAGGCCGACTCACCTTCGAAGATCCTGATGTCGAAAAGTATTGGAAGGCCTGCAGACAACCCATCATCGACTGAAGTCGCCAACACCTTCCCTCGATCCCCAGTCGATGGTCGAGCACTTGAGACCGTCGAGAAGTCAGTGCTCGATTGTGCCCAAGAATATTCCACTGGAGGAACGGCTAGCACAGTCGTAGACTGCTCAAGTTCGATCGTGACTCCCGCTTCGGTCCGAACCTCTACTAATGGAGCCATCGATAGTACTGCTGCGCTCCGTTGTCTCCTGCCATCCCATCTTCAGCAGATGGTGCCTCAGGAAGCATTGTCGGGGCTGACAATACCAAGACTGGCTCGAAAATTATCTTCGATGGAATGTCAGATTCCCTCATCGATACTGATGGAGTGGCAACCTGACTCTTCTTCGACGGTCGAGAGGGTCCAGCTTCAGTTGTTGCCTTCTTCTTAACAGTATGCGAGCGCATATCGATAGCCGACACTCATGTCTTTGGCTGCATAGCTGCAATAAGAACAAAGAGATCAGTATAAAGTTCAGAAATAGATAAGAAAAATCAAGTGATCGACTATGTTATACCTAAAGGAGTGATCGAACTAAGCCTGACATCGTAGAGAGCTTGTTCAGTCATCAGCTCTCGTTGCGGTGGAACTGTCATATTTTTTAGTCGAAAGAAGTCTTCCCGATCATCGGTCTCCATCTGACTGTTCTCGTTGGGGCCAGTTCTTGGATTATCCTAGCACGAAAAAAAGCCCTAGGGAAAAGAAAAAAAGACAAAGAAAAAATGGTTCTTCCATCTATGAATGGACGATGGAAGACCGGTGATAAAAGAAAGGCTTTTTCTTGGGTTGAAGAACCACCAACTCTTGACCTTTGGATGAGGACGAAGGATGAAGAAAGATAGAAAGAGAGAAGAACGAGGTTCAGTCAGGATAAGCCGACATAATAAGGTGAAACTGATGATTAGCCAGATGGAGTTCGGAGCCAACTAAGTAGGACAGAGGCTATAGTAATCAAGAAGATTTCGGACAAACTCCAAAATCGAGAATCGAAGACCGATCCAAAGGTCCTCGACATAAAATACAACTTGATCCGAAGGAGGAGAATTCACCCGACCATCCAGACCAGGAGCGAAAAACTGATACTGCTCTAGGATACGATACTGTTTTCGAAGCCATTCAATATTAGGCCCGAATAAGGAAAAAACTTTTATTTTTGGATCTGAAAGAGAATCGTCGGTCGGATTTCTCGACTGACTATCCCGAGAAGAAGAAGCTTTTTTACTAGCCATGAAAAATGAAGAACTAAGAAGAGAAAAAGAAAACCCTAAAGGAAGAAAAAAAACCCTAAAGAGAGATAGGGAAACTCAACCTGAAGCCAAAAGTGGTGCGAGAAACAAGATCCAGGATCTCCTAGTACTGAGATAATCTTCCGACAGAATCTTCTATTGCAGAGAAGCGATAAATGCAAAAGTAAAATTCAGATGAAAGCGACTTTATATATATAGGACCCCCTAACAGTCCGGATGAAATCAGAATCTCTTCAGATGTGGACACGTGACGATATCGAGACCGACCATTGATCGGACGATTCGACGCATCTGCTTCCAGATCACATCACCTCACTATTATCCGCATGAACAGCTCAGGACCAATAACATTTGGACACGTGGCTAAGATCTGTTAGTCAGAATCAAATCGTTCGAATTTTCTGGATGCCGAATTGTCTTCCCAAAACGATAGCCCAATGATGATTTTACAACTATCGAAACAATAAAATAGCTGGAGATCTCTTGTATTTCAAAAAGTCATGAATACCAGCAGTCAAGTTGGAGCTCGAGGCAGTACGTGACAACTTTTTTTGTCCAACATGATAGACCACATGACAATATATATATCAGACCACCTTAGACTTGAGAGTGGGGGGCAACTGTTGGGACAATTTAACCAACCTCCGACTTCGACTCTACATCGGCTTCATGAATACAATACTCTAACTAACAATCAGTTGACCGACCGACAGTCGGTCATTATCAATCAACAATGGACAACTTGATTAATCTCTGACCAAAGACCATCGGCATATTAGAGTTACCGACCGATACTTACTTGAATCTACCGACATAAAGTCGGTTTAACTTTCTACGATTATATAAGGCTGGAATGTGTGAAACTTACATATCTAATCATTATAAACGGTAATCAAATACGTGTCATGGTCATTAGTAGGTATAAACAGCCCATTAACTCCATGATTATGGTCCGATAATTTAATGCCATAAAAAATGAGACCACGTGCTCGACGGTTATATCTGAATCACCTATAAAAGGGAGGTAAATGAACAACATGGGTAAGACAATTCTGGGCTGAGATTCTGTCATTTTGAAATATTCTTCATCTGTTGTTCACCACTCTCTACTGACTTAAGTATCGAAGGATTTCCGCCGGATACAATCTAGTCAGTAAGAACTTTTTTTGTAGGTGCTCTTCTCTGACGACGGATGCAATAAGAGATTGGCCGTAACACAGACTATAATTGCTTGTTAGTAATTGGAGAAATCAAAACACGCCATAAAAACTTCAATGAACTTTAAAATTTCTAAATGTATATAGCCTGATCCATAAAAAGGTAATTCTTCTGGCAAGCCTAACCTATTTTAGCTTTTAAATATAGCATCTCAACACTAGGAATGCATTCACATCCGCATAAAGCATTCCCATTTCGTCGACCAGGCAAGGGTATGTCAGAGTGTATACATTTATACTACTTTGCAGGGAATGCATAAAGAAAAATCTCATTGAGGTTTATGGACACCATTCAATATTTCCCACAAAAATGCATGGCTACGAAATAATGCCATGATTAGATGCTTGACAATCTCAGGCCTCATCCCTTCGGAGCGTGTACTTGTTCTTTTGAAATGAACACAAGTCATTAATTGTTAATTAACAAAGCTGTGCATTTAAGCATCTGGGCATCCAAGCTTGCAAGAGAATTGTACATGAGTCATGCTTAGAGGTGCTCCGTGAGTCATGCGAAAACTCTCAATGACATAACAAGAATAGCGTGACTAGTGTTCCTCATAGAGCTCAAGTAACTAATAATGCCATCGACCAATGTTCCATGGTGTTGCTGCCTAGATAATAATTTTTTAAAGTACTGCTCGGGATTATCCGCTGATGGGCACTGCTCAATTCGGTTGGAAAGTCGTGGTCGGGAAACTATTGATGTTATACATGGGAATTGGTTAGCTAATAACCAACAGTACTCTTTTATTGTGACCTGGATATAATGAATTCGAAATATGAAAATAATCTCTTAATATATAGGAGCAAGGCTGCATCCAATCCTTCTTAAATCCTATAAATGACAGTTTTGTACATCTGGGACTCAGTTTGATTTGCGGAAAGATTTTTTTTTCAAAAAATATTATTCTTAAAAAATTATTTTTTAGAATACGATGTTTAAGAATATAATTTTGGCATATTTGATTAACTATAGAAAGATAGTTTATTATTGATTAAGCATCAATTTAGTTAAAAAAATTATATAAAATATCTATTATATCTTTAATATATATATATATATGATCATACATTTTCACTCTCAAACTTTACATAAATATTAATACGATATTTATATTTATATAAAAATAATATTAATTTAATATAATATAACATCATATCATAATAATTTACTATATTAATATAATACTAATATATATATTGATATTATATTAATACAATATTAGTAATATTAATATAAACATTATATTAGTATTGTTGGGTATAAAATATCCACGGCCGAAGTTCTCAGCGGCATTGACCCTTGCGGGCTCTGTCCACGACGCCAAGGAAGACTCCGTCCGGACTCCTACGGGAGCCGGGCTCCGTCCACGACGCCAAGGAAGACTCCGCCCGGACTCCTACGGGAGCCGGGCTCCGTCCACGACGCCAAGGGAGACTCCGCCCGGACTCCTACGGGAGCCGTGCTCCGTCCACGACTCCAAGGGAGACTCCGCCCAGACTCCTACGGGAGTCGGGCTCCACCCACGACTTCAACCGCAAGGAGGACTCCGCCCGGACTCCTACGGGAGCCGGGCTCCGTCCACGACGCCAAGGAAGACTCCGCCCGGACTCCTACGGGAGCCGGGCTCCGTCCACGACTCCAAGGGGGACTCCGTCCGGACTCCTACGGGAGCCGGGCTCCACCTACGACTTCAACCGCAAGGAGGACTCCGCTCGGACTCCTATGGGAGCCGGGCTCCGTCTACGACTCCAAGGGGGACTCCGTCCGGACTCCTACGGGAGCCGGGCTCCACCCACGACTTCAACCGCAAGGAGGACTCCGCCCGGACTCCTACGGGAGCCGGGCTCCGTCGCCAACTTCAACTCCCGGTAAGCCCCGTCCGGACTTCTACGGGAGCCGGACTTCGCACCTAACTACAGGAAGATTCCGTCCGAACTCCTACGGGAGCCGGGCTCCGTCCCCGGCTGTGACTAAAGGAAGACTCCGTCCGAACCCCTGCGAAAGCCGGATTCTGAGCTCCTCTTGCCAGACACTCCAGCCGGACTTCAGCCGACAGACCTCCGCCCCCTGGCGCGCTGCCGTAACAGCCGCGATTCTGCTCCATTCCCTGCGGCAGATCCCACGCAGCTCCATCACTCCACGACTCTGCCCCACTCCCTGCGGCAGATCCCACGCGGCTCCAGCATTCCACGACCCTGCTCCACCTCCTGCGACGGATTCCGCGAGGCTCCATCTCTCCTTGGCAGGCCGCGATAATGGCCACGGTCCTGCTCTACTTCCTGCGACGGATACCGCGCGATTCTCCTATTCTCTGGCAAGTCGCGACAACGGACGCCGCTCCGCTTCTCGTGGTCGACTCCACGTGGCACGTCCCGATAATGGCCACGGATCTATCCCACTACCCTCCGCAATAAATTTCTCCTGACTCTGGGTGGCCCACTACCAGACGGTTACAGACGTCGCTATCAATTTGTTGCCCCCTCCGTCTATAAAAGAGGAACCCCAGATACGTTATTCTATAAGCTTTCGTTTTTACCTAAAAACTCTGCTAAAATTTTCGTTCGAGCACTCCATTCTTGTTGAGGCAGAGAACTGACTTGAGCGTCGGAGGGTCTTGCCGGAGCAACCCCACCTCCGGTTTAGACTTCTTTTGCAGGTCCCGGCGGCGACCGCAACTCCCTCGACTTCAGCTTCTTCGACGCAAGCGAATTTTTGCACTAACAAGTATAATAATAGTTTTTAAATATAATAAATTTATTAATATAAATATCTATATAAAATTAACATAAATATTATATTAATATAAATACTAATATATTAATATTGATCAAATATTATATTAGAATAATATTATATATTATAAACATTATATATTATTGGATGTTTCATCTTAATCATTCGCTGATATTTTGTAAAATTTTAATAGTAAATCTTAAAAAGATATTTAAAAAAAAAAGATCATCAATTTTCATTACGTAGGAAGTCTCAAAACCCATCCCTCTATAAGTCTTAATTTTTTATGAACATAAAAAATATATTTTTATAGAATTTTTTTTTTTCATTCTTTCTCTTTTTAGAACTCTAATCAAATAAAAAGATTTTTTTTCAATTCCCAGCAAGCACCTTTCCTCCTCTAATTCTCATGAAATAAGATATCTATAAATAATTTGCTCAATTTGACAAACCTATAATAATCTTACCACTCTAAAATGGAACAGGAGCACCATGATACAAACTGAAAAAAATAGCCCCTCTTTTCGAAAAAAAAAAGGGTGCTCTCCTCTGCACCCAAGTTTCGTTTGGTTTTAATGGTACTTATACATTGTATACGATGATTTCAGCATTATTTTTTTTTCAAAAAAAAAATATTTTTTAATATATATATATATATGAAAATAAAATTTGAGAGGAAGTAAGAAAATAATTTAAGTTATCTACGTAAGCACAAATTTATCACTTGTGAATGCCATGTGGATCAAAAAAATTTTATAAAATATTATTTAATTAAATAAAAAAATATTATGATATTAAAAAATTGAATGAAGCTCATATATGTGAATTAAATGATATGATTAAAGTTAACTCTTGCAATGAAAGTCTACTCTTACAATTAAATGATGTAATCGATAATATAGATTACTATTAAAATTTAAATAAATATGATTTTATTATATTAATTTATTAATTTAAAAAATAATTATTTTTAAAAAAATAAATAATAATATGATTTAGAACCCGCATACAACGTGCGGCGGGCTCAAACTAGTTAAAATACATATGTAGAGGTGAGAATGATTGGTGGGGTGGGGTCTAATCCTCACATGATCCACGCCCAAGGGCATTCTCATTGTCTGGTAGAAAACAATTACCCTCAGCAGCATCCTACACCAAACCAACCACAACCCCACTTTTAGAAAATAAAATAAAATGAAGGTAATAAGTACAGTGTATCATACTAATATACTGCTTGATATCAAGACTATGTTTGATTAGAGGGAGTTGAGGTCCGAAATCTAAATAAGAATGAATGATTTTTGTTCCAACCGTTTAATTGAGAAGAGTACTATTTCGATTTCGATTTTAAAAAAAAATAAAAATGGTCCAATCTATCTAAAACTCAATCTCTACTCTCTATTAATGATTCAAATTTTTATTCTGATTCTAATTTCGATTTTAATTCCGGTCACGAACTAAACGATTGTAATTTTGATTTTGATTTGGCCAATTTGATTTTGATTACAATTCATTCCAATCTCTATTTGGTTGCAAACCAAGTCCTCCTAATAATTTTTACTTAAGCACATTGCCCCAAACTAATTAGAGATGTGTATCTAAAACAGCGGTAGAGATGACAAAGGTGCAAAGGCCGCAATCTAAAAGGGAGTCTTATGGAAAAGAATCCAAAGTTTTGAGTTTATTAGTGGAATAGATGTTTGGTATAATGGTATATATTTTTTATTATCATTGATACAATTTCAATTAGGGATGGCAACGGGGCAAGTTTGGAGCGGATCGGCTCTCTCTATGACCCACTCCAATTTGATTTTGATTACAATTCATTCCGATCTCTATTTGGTTGCAAACCAAATACCTCCTAATAATTTTTATTTAGGCACATTGCCCCAAACTAATTAGAGATGTGTATCTAAAACAGCGGTAGGGATGACAAAGGTGCAAAGGCCGCAATCTAAAAGGGAGTCTTATGGAACAGAATCCAAAGTTTTGAGTTTATTAGTGGAATAGATGTTTGGTATAAAGGTACATATTTTTTATTATCATTGATACAGCTTCAATTAGGGATGGCAACGGGGCAAGTTTGGAGCGGATCGGCTCTTTCTATGACCTGCTCCATAAGTTAGATATATAGATTTATTCCACTCCATTAATCCTTGATGGGTTTATAAACTTGATCCAAAATCTTTAAATTTTCAAAATCTTGAATCCTGACCTACTCCATGAAAATCCATTTAAATTTAAATAAATTTATAAAATTTAAATTTTTATTATTGACGTTATTTTTTTCTAATCCACCTTTCTCCGCTCCATCCCAACTTAACCGCTCCATCCCAACTTAATCCATTTGACTCATAAATAAATTTTTGCTAAAATTTTTATATTTTCATATTTTTATAAAATAATCATAATAAAAAAATTCAATCATTTATTTAAATAAAAAACTAATAATTTATGATGCTTTAGATTTTGCATGTATATGAGACGGGTTCACGAGCAGGACAAGAGCAAATCCTAATCCACTCTATCCCATCAATGAATTTATTAATTTTTGATCCAGCCCATCTCTTGATCTATTTAGTCGATCTATTTATCTAACCATAAATTAAAACGGATTGGATCCACGGATTATCTGTCCCATTGCCATCCCTAGCTCCGGTGGCAGTCTTCCAAACATTGGAACAGCAGCAGCCACATCCTGCATCAAAAGGAAACCGCAGGACAACTTACCAACCTTGGCATCACGGGCTAGGCGTAGAGCACGGGTTTCAGGGTACTTGCAATCGTGTGGAGCGCCAAATCAACTCTTCCATTTCTGCTGGTATCCAAAACATGCCAAATTTATTTATTTTCCGCTTGGTGTGTGTTGTTCCTCGCAGACAAGCGGATCCGAACACAGATACTTGCATAATTCAACATAAGAAAGAAGTAATTTCCCCATGTAATCCCATAATTACCTATCCAATAACATCCCACGACCCAAATCTTGCCAAACTGCGCCTCTCTAATCACATAAACCCTCGCTTGCCAAAACCCGACGAAAACCCTAACCTCGAAATATCAACCCCTTTTGGATGTCGCCCCACATTTTTTATTTCCCTTTTATCCCACGCCACAAAACCGACCAAAACATAACGTGTTCTCTCCTCATATATTGCAAACGATTTTTTTTTTTCCAAAAATATATAAAAGGGAAGGAGCAAAGGCCTAATTCCAAGAAAGCCCTTTCATGAGGGGAAGGGCTCCAATCATCATCTTTACAAGCGCCGCCCTCTGACTCCTTCCCTTCTCTCCCTCAACGCCTCCACGCTTCCCCTCCCTTCTTTCAGGTTTTCTCTCTATCTCTTCCCTTCTAATCTCACTCCATCGGGGCTCCTTACCTTTCCGCCACGTCCTTTAGCTCTCTCGCGCCTCCCCATCCGAAGAACTCGTTTGGTTTCCTCCGCTTCGATCGTCTACTGGTCGAAATTCGATATTTACGATGTTTTGAGCCTAAGTTTTTGTTATCTGGTGTTAAATTTGCTCTTCTTTCGGATTAGAAGGTAGTTTTTGTGAGGGGTTTTTGGGTGCAATGGGCGGTTTGAGCTTCTATTTTGATGAAAAAGCGTTAGTTTAGCGGGGAATAATTCTTTTTAGGTTGGGGATTTTCTACTGCTGGTGGAATTTATCTGTTGTTTTTAATCTTTGTTTTTGAGTTGACTGCTGGGTGGTTGACATCGGGATAGATGATCAATAAAGGGTAGCATATTTGAATGAATGAGAAGAGTATGCTTTTGGCATTTTTACCAAATGTTTTTTCCCCTTGTTTTTATTTTGGGCTTTCAAAGCTCAAAAGATGCTGTGCGGACTGATTAGTAGTACTCGCTGTATATTTATTGGCTTCTATCTAGTGCAATAAAGTTATTGTTAAAGGATGGTTTTGTTAAGTAATGTATCCGAAGTAACTACGTATTTTTATTTATTTATTTATTTATTTTGAGTATATTCTGATTTATTATACTGGATCCAGGATCAAAAGATGGCTGGAAAATCTAACAAGGCCAGAAACAAGGGGAGGGCCTTGAATTCCAATCCTGCTGATTCTTTGGAATCGGAATCAAAGGCACCTACTTCATCATCCTCGAATGCTGGTGCTGGTGCTCTATCTAATGGGGATGCCAGTGGAATTCAGGACACAAGCAATAAGTCCCCTGCAGAAAATGTGGCTGTTGCTGATAAGGGAGAGACGGCAAATCCTTCAGCAACAACATCCAAGCAGGCTGGAGGTGATGTTTTCATTCTTCATTCAGCATCTTTTTACCCTTGTATTGGCTTTTCAGCTAATGCTGAAGTCCATGTCATTCTTGTTTGCTGTATAACTTGTTATTGTTCACTTCTCAATTGACTGAAGATAATACTGCTACTTTGAGATCACACAATCAAATCCTGGTTGCTTATCAAAATTAAATTTGTTTTGAATTTCTAACTAGGATTATTTTGTGCTTTGAAGTGATTTTGTTGATCTTTTAATCTCTGTACAGCTTGAACTTATTAATATATGTAACTTGTGTAAGGGACTTCAACTCTCAAATCTCAATGCCTTTTGTCTTTTCTTTGATTCTTCAAAGTCTCAAGTCCTTGCGCCCTGTGTAAGAATACGGAATTGTCAATGACTTTCCATTCCTTGTCATTTATCTGACAATAGGGTTTGGTAAGATTCACTGTGACTGTATTCAGATGCATTATGAGGCATGATAGCCTGATATGCTGTCTAAACTTGAGTATTTATAGCTTCTTAGCTACCGTACCATGGTGAAGGCAAACTTAAATCGCAAGAGCTCCATGGATACGCCCCATGGACAACCATTAAACGTATTACTGATGAGTGAAGAGGGAAATCTGTCCTAAAATGTCAACTATAAATTTTGTCTCAAAAGCATATATATTTTAGTAATGATCATAAAAGGATTGCTTCAATCATTACACCCATATCTTGTATTTAGATAATGCTATCATTAGCTTATCATATACATAAACTTGTTGTATCAAAGTGCCAACAGATTGCAGTTCAGCTTGGTCTGATTGATAAGTCAACATAGATGTATAGGTGCATGTTGGTATATGACAATAAGTTGCTCAGGAAGATCATTATTAAATTGAAATGAGGTTCGAAATTTGGTTTCGGCATAAGTTTTACCAAGTCCGTCAAATAAGTTTCATTTGTGGCAGTTTCAAGTTTTGAAATTTTAGCTACAATTAAAAAATATCAAAAATACCAGAAAGTAGGAACATAAAAAGTGTTTATAGTGTTGTGCAGGCAAAAATTTGTAATTTACAAATAAATAAGAAAATTCATGTCCTATGTCAATTTGGTTTGTGCATGTCATTAATTATTTGATACAATCTTTTTAAGAATTGATCTCTAGGATAGCTAAATCTGTCGAAAATGATGCAATATATATATATGTCTTTCTATATATTTTTGAACTTGATGTTGAAACCCTTCTAATTCTTTCTAAAATGGATTCTGGAATCTGAGTTTGATTTTCATATGTTTGTCAAAAATCAAGAAAAAATGAAAAAAAGACAAAAGAGCTTTACAAGTCCATATATGTATTTGTGTTTGTATATACACATATATGTATGTATTTAGTCTCTTAGTTTTGGATTGGCTCTGGCCAAAGCCAAAATATTCTGGCTACCGAGTTTTGGTCGAAACATCAAACTCATCACCATGCTTTCCTATTTCCACAAACAGGATTTATCTATGATCCACATCCTCAATTTGTAATGGGTTTATAGGTATTTTTGATTGGACAAGAAAATTTCTAGGAAATATGCCTTCAAAAGTATTGTTTTTGGATCAATAAGTATTTAAATACGTGGCTTTCTATCTGGAATGCCCATTATTGATTGTTGATTAGTAAAATTGAGATTTTAACCCTATCAAAAGGATGTTGTCTCAACTCTCTCCCTACATGTGTGCATGTTTGCATGCACGTGTTTTCTAGTAGTAAAGTTACTTGTCAATTGGGTCTTAGTAATATCTATGGATGTAACTTGGCATTTGCTGAAAGTGGTTCTAGATATTCGCAAGGTAGGCACTCAAAGTAAGTTAATCATCATTAACTAATGCAATGTGGTACCATGAGGCATGGATTGTGATTGTGGAGGAGGGAGCAAGTGGAACTCTGTGTATGCATGGTTGAGAAAGGATTTTAAGGGTTTTTTTGGGTTTTAACACATTCTTAAAGATATTCTAGTGGATTTTAAGTGGTAATGTAAGAGCAACAATGTGTGGCTATCAATCTTATTTAGATAACATCCATTGTAGATCTGTTATGAACGTTCAGCATAAGAAGGAAGAAAATATCCAAGGACTAACTGTTGAGATCTGATTTACTTTCACATCTGATTCAGTAGTTGTACAATAATGAAGGTAAAATATGACAAAAGATGATCAGAAAGTGAGAAAAGTTTTAAACCTAAAACTATTTTTTATTTCATTTCTGATTTGCTGATGGAAAATTCCCATGTTTGCATTTCAAATTTCTGACTTTTCTTTTATCTAAACTCTACCTTCTATTTAAAACTTAAACAAAAACTTCCCACAATCGCTGATTGCTTCCTCCTAAAAACACTGAGGGAATATGTAAAATTCATATACATTCTGAATAAACATGCAATGGACTCATTTTTGGTACTGTGTCCTTGAAGCATTTCATCTTTTTTCGTATCGTTGTTGCTGGCTGCTCTTATTATAACCTAGTATTGGACTTGTAACTAGAAGACCCATAACCTAGACTATCAGCCCATGTCCCAACTCCCAACTATTTGGTGTCCACTGTCTGAGTTGTCGTTTGCCAATCATTCCTATTTAAAGCTAGCTTTTGTTGTTATTTCAAGCATTTTCATATTAGCTCCAGTCTTTCCCTCCTGCATCAAGAAAAATTGACATTCATTTTTTGAGTCTCAGTATGCCATACCGACCTCCATACTCGGCATAATGACACTGTACCAGCATGGTATCAGTATGAGATCTGATACAGATACGGCGAACCATGGTACTTACAACCACAATTATGGGCTATAATACTTGTGGGAGCACTGCTAACTTTTTTGACTGTATCTGAAAAGTCTGTAGCTTTATTATAACAACAATATTTATGATCCTTTGGATGTTTTGTGAGATTGGAACTCCTGGTTGGTTTTCTTTCACTTATTGTGTTGTGTTTTGTGCACTTCTTTTTTCTACTGATCTTCTTTACTAGTTCTACCATGATCTAGTAGTTTTGGATTAGCTTAATGTGTTCTTTAAAGGCATTTAGAAGTTGGCCATTTCTCTTTTTCTGGAACAAGTGGAAATTCAAGCTAGCAATATAGAAACTCTTTGTGTTTTTTGGTGGGCAGGTGAGCTTCATCTTTACCCTGTTGCTATCAAGGCACCATCTGGGGAAAAGCTAGAGTTGCAGGTAAGATGCTCATAAACAATTGATAGGTGTATTTTTGAGCAAATGGAGTCTTCTTTTATTTTTTAATTTTTTTAAATGCACTAGAAAGATGGGGTAGCCCTCCCTTCATATGCCAAAGCCCCCTAACCCTGATGAAGGTGAGCTTAACATGTCTTTGGCACAAGCATTCAGAGATGTCAGCAGCAAGCCAGCTGGCACCTTCGGTGAAGGGGGACATGTAGTTACCATGAATATGCTTCTACTAACAGTAATCCTATGATTCTGTCCCTTGCATTCTTATGACAAACGCATAAGCACACTTGCATATGTTGTTTCATATGCAGAAGTCCATCTTCATGTGTCTACCTGCAATCATAAATGCCGACTTTTTTGGCAATATGTCCATGGAAGTTTAGGTTTGTCGTTTTTATGAATGTTTGAAAATTCTACATACATGTTTCTAGTGTTCGATTTTTTGAATTAGTTAACATGCAGCTACTTTTCTACTTTGGTTTTTCTTTGGAATATTGGTCATTGTATTTTTTTTATGAGTTATTTTTACATTTTCTGATGAGCTGTAAATCATCAGGGAAACTAGCATCCATCTAAAACAGAATTTCCTCTAGCTCTTCCTATTTTCTTTGCTAATTTGGTATGAGAGGTTACCATTTTCCCATGAGTATTTATTGACATTATTGTTGCCTATATCAGTGGCTGCGGTAGTTAGAGGTGAAAAATCATGCCACTTTCTTGAGCATACACAAAAGTTTAGTACAATTTAGCAATTTATAAGAAGATAAAAATGGTTTTTGTTTGTTAACTGATATCATGCCCTGTATGTTTTTGAACAGTAGACACCATGACAAAAGTGTAATTTGGTGAGGTCTGCCATATGAGTTACATTCAAGTAATGAATATGGTGAAGATACACAGCCACTGTGGACGGACCTGAGGAATTTATTTTTCTAGATTCAGGAGTCATGATTTGGAACTAGGAAGTTTGCACACATTTTACAAGATTTTGTTGCTTTATCCTAGTTGAGCAACATTCTTACTTTTAGTGCAAAAGAAGTTTTAGATATCCAATAGTGTTCCCAATTTGCATGGGAATTTTTCCTTTTTGTCTTCATTGTTTTCTGATGGAATTTTGCTTACTGTAAATCCTACCGATTAGTGGAGAAGTAAATTCAATTGAATAGGCAAGAACCTTTAAGCCTGTATCATATGGATGCTTCTTTCTGCATGTTTACCTGGGTCCATTAATTAATGCTACTGATTATTGGGTTTATGAATTGATCAACTTAATGTTGTTGAAAGGACAATGAACTGATCGGCAATAGAAACAATTTAAAAAAGATCTAGAGAGGACATCTGTTTTCATCTGATTTGCAGGTTGCATTGGAAAAGAGCAAACAACTGCAGAGTTTTAGTGCAGCAAGATAATAACATAATAAGAATATTTATGCCATTCTGATGAAGAAGAGAGAAGAGAAAATCTAATAAATAATTCGATTGTTGATATCAAAAATTGAGCAAAGATAAAAGAAGCTGGGAACTGCTCCAACTCATTTCTTAATCTAACAACTCAAAATCTTCAAAAGTAGTCCTTTGGCCATGAATTCCCAAGAATGACTAGCTATGCTAGTTGGCTGGCAACCACACTGACAAAGTGAAATACAAAGCTTCCTTGAGTCAAGCAACATGGCTGTGGAAAACATGGGCTTCTTGTGCTTTCTTGATCAGAGTGTTTGACATCAATTGGCAACCATGCTCAGTTTCACATGCATCTGAAACATCAAATACCAAATGAAGATTTACTTTATACTGGTTTTATTTTTTCCTGTGTGGTTCATAACTTGGAGTTACATTATCTACCGAACTTCAAGTCTTTTATGTGCTTCAGTTGCAGCATTCTAAAACTTTTATCCGTTGCCCAATAAATTTGCATCCCTGTAAATCCTAATTTCGATTTTGGACATGCAGCTAAGTCCAGGAGATTCTGTGATGGATGTCAGACAGTTCCTTCTTGATGCTCCAGAGACATGTTTCTTTACTTGCTATGATTTGATTATGCATACTAAAGATGGGTCAGTTCATCATTTAGAGGATTACAATGAAATTTCTGAAGTTGCAGATATCACAACTGGTGGTTGCACCTTAGAGATGGTTGCTGGTATATCACCTTTTTTACAAGTTTCCTTTATCCCTTCAGCTTTTTGGTTGTATAGGTCGTAAACTGGTGGCATTATGACTGTGCTTTTGCAGCATTATATGATGAGAGATCCATAAGGTCACATGTACGCCGTGCACGAGAATTGCTCTCTCTTTCGACTCTTCATGTCTCATTATCTACACTGCTAGCTTTACAGCAAGAGACTGCACAACAAAAAACTTCAGGTTCCTATATGCCATGCATTGTGCAATGTTTTCAACCTCATGCATTTTGTATCTGTAGTTAGCTGTTATGCTAAATATAAAAGTCATCATTTTTGGATTGCACTGTCATAACATTTTCAATCCTTTTTTTTTTTTTTTTAATCTTAGTAGTAACTTTTGCATGTGGCACGTTTCCTTAAAGCTGGACTGTGTGCAGTTTTACCATCAATTTTCATCATATTTTTACTGTTGATCTAATTGTTATACAGAGAAAACGGAAACTCCAGATGGGTTAGGTTTCATGGAGGACATTACTGGTTCCCTCCACAATTTGGTGACACCGATGCCTAATGAGATCAAATGTGCGGAAAGCATTGTATTTTCTTCTTTCAACCCTCCTCCAACTTACAGAAGGTGAATCACTTTTCTTTAGATCTTTCTTCTTTGATTCTATCTTGATCTGTGTAATGTTTCCTTTTCAAACTTTTCACCCACTTATGGTTCAATATTTAGTAGATCAATTTGTAGTTGAAAACTTACCTTCCGAACTTAATATGTTTAACCCCTCTGTTGCAGCTATATCTAGGAACTAGGAGTTATCTGGAAAAATAAAAGAACAAACACATTGTGTACTGCTTTTAATAATCTGCTACTTTATGCCTTCTTTTGCTGAATCACCTTTCTCATTATTTACCTACACTAAAAAGATTTACGACTATGACATCTTCTTAAGGACTGTGTCTAGGGGCACTGCACATCATGGTCTACAGTTTTCTGTTTGAATAGCCTTCAATGGATCTTTGGTAATTTAATCTTTAAACAAGTTACAAAATGAACAGCAATCACTTTTTCAGCAGGTGTATGGCAGGTGGAAGGTGCTAATTAATTTTATTCCTTTCTTTTTCAGGCTAGTTGGAGATCTGATTTATATTGATGTAGTGACATTAGAAGGAAATAAATTTTGCATCACGGGGACCTCAAAAGCTTTTTACGTGAATTCTAGTACAGGGAATATATTAGATCCAAGGCCATCAAAACCTGCTTATGAAGCAAGTACCCTAATTAGTCTATTGCAAAAAATCAGCTCCAAGTTCAAAAAAGGTAGACAATTTTTTTTGAAACATTAACAATTCTGATATTTGGAGTATAACTCATGTATTTTTCCATTGCCATTAATTAACAATTAGATATACATTTTGAAGGTTTTCGTGAAATATTGGACCGAAAAGCTTCTGCACATCCTTTTGAAACTGTTCATCCCTGTTGCCACCAAATTCATGGTTGGGACACTATCCCATTCCAGGTATAAATGACAGCGGACCTTTGTATTCTTTATGTTAAGCCTTCTGTCTTCTTTCTAGGTTTTTCTTGCATTATAAGATGTAGTGCTTTCAAATTTAAGCTGCACAGACTTTCTTAAGATTTTATCTTACAGATTATTACTTTGATTTATGAAATTCTTTTCTCCAAGGCTATTTTCTTCTTCTTCTTCTTTTTCAAAATTCCGCCAAGCTTCCTAAAATTCCATACATGAAACTATATAACTGCAAACGATATACTACGAGGAATTCTGTTTGCTGTAACTGAAAACAGCAAGTGTTTAGTCTTTCAAGGTCCGCAGGCCATAGAAGAGGCCTAACCACTGCCTTGAGAATTGCTTTTGGTTTTAAAGGCTTATAATTTCATATCCATGTCCAGATCTGACTCATGGTCTGGAACCATAGTTAAGACCATGTTGCTGCTCTTCAGTGGTTCTGTTTGCTGATTTCCTTCCTTTTCAGACTCATAATGCCATTTTGTTTCCTTGACGCTGGCCGTTATTTCTTGTAAGATGATCGTCAGTCCATACTATAGCCAGTGGAGTTGCTTTCAAATACAAAATTGCAGGTGCACTGTGTCTCACGTGGTGCGTGCAGCTCTGTATGCATGCTCTCTGTGATAGCCATATGGTATAAATGTTGCTGAAATAAGAACTTAAGTTAGAAGCATAATTTTCTAATAAGTTTTTGCAACTTTTTTGTCGTAATTACTGATTATTATATATGAAATCGTTATAAAAGTATGTTACTTTCACCAATTTTTTTGGTCCAACTTACATTACTCTGTATTTTCAGAATATATATTGTTTTCATCTAATTTAGATGCTTGTTATGTTGTAAAATATGCCCCATTACAGTCCATGTATCTAACCTACATCTATTTTTATTTCAAATGCTTACAGACTGCATGTTTTCAATATTTGCAGGTCATGAAAGGGATGCAGCGAGAGCAGAGGATGCCTTTGCTCTTTCATATGGAAGCGAACTAATTGGCATGCAGAGAGACTGGAATGAGAATTACAATCCTGTCGGGAATTTCCTCATAATACTCCCCAAGAAAGGTGTATATTTTCATATTCTTGATGCAGATCATCCACCGTATTGTGTTTTAACCCTTTTTGCAATTTTTTTTGCTTTCAATTGCACCACCTGCGGTTGTTTCTTCTAACAAATACATTTTGTTTCATTTAATCACATAAGAAGCCCTTAAAGATAGCTTTCTGTATCACTTATAGAGATCATTTTGTTGCAGGATACTACGTGACAGGGCTCTTTATAAAGTGACATGTGATTTCGTTGATGCAGCAATTAAAGGTGCAATTGGAGTCATCAACAGATGTATACCCCCTATTAATCCAACTGATCCAGAATGTTTCCATATGTGAGTGAATGAAGAGAGGTTTCTCATTATTTGTCCTTTTAATGAGATGTCTGGCATCTTTTTGATACAATCATATATCCTGTTAGCAATAACCTTGGATTCTCAACTCAGTAGATGAAAGTAATGATGGATCTTCTCTGCATTAGATGACCAGTATTTGAATGAACTTGCTCATTGTAGTCGGTTTTTGGCTCATAATTCATCTTTTCTTTTTTTTTTCTTTTTTTTTTTCAGTGGTACACTTCCAATGTATGCCACTCTTCCAAAGCATGGTCTGTGGCATTTTGACACTGTTATGGAACAGTCTGCAGCATCCTCATATATTGGTGAATATTTAATCACTAACAATATATGTAATTTTCAATGATTATACAAGTACATGTAGAAAGCACTCAACACCTGCAAAACCACATGGACAAAAAGAAAGGCGCATGCACACATGCACATATGTACAGGTATATGTACATATATATCTACAGATAGACTGACCGGCAAATAGCAGAGAGAGGTGTTCTTCTACACATGTGATATACAGATGGGTAGCATGTTTGTGATTATCATTTGTACTCCTGCTGACTGTTTGAACTATTTGTTTAATTTTAACTGCTTCTTTCTGATGTACGTCACATTTTGAAGTTTGCATTTATCTCTAGCTTCATCTGGCATGCCTTTTGGCTGAACAGAACCGTACATGCATAATAATCAGCCATTTAATTAACCTTTGTTATTCCAATTTTCCATGGAACTCTATTGTTCTTCTAATTAACCATCCTTTCTACCTTCTTGCAGGTATGTGCACAATAACATATTCTTTAGTTTTGCTGTGGATGCTGACCTTGGGCAGATCTCAAAAGATCAAGCATTGACTGTTGAGTCAAAATCTGGGCATGGTATTGACAACTGCAATGATGTGACCTCACCCAATTTATTGGCGAAGACATCAGGTAATACATTCTGTGGGACCTGTGGCAACTCCAGACCATGCACGTCTATGAGCCTCAACACTGAACAATTTTGAAATGTTTCAGATCATACTTCTGATACATCTGCTGAGGCACAGATTTCTGACAACGAGCAAGCTACATATGCTTCTGCAAATAATGACCTGAAAGGAACTAAAGCTTACCAGGAAGCTGATGTTCCTGGACTTTATAATCTTGCTATGGCTATAATTGATTACAGAGGTTACAGAGTGGTAGCACAGGTGCATCATAGAGATCCTTTTTGCTTAATATCTTATATTATAATGACTTTTTTTGAGACTTTTCTTAGCTGTGTGCTTTTTCTGGTTGTCCTTTTTTTTTTCCCTGGTTTCAACTTTTGCATCGTCTAATTGCATGCACCAATTTTAGTCATTTCTGGTATTCTCTCATTATTGATGTTTTCTTAAATAAATTTTGTTAATTAGTGGTTCAACATATGGCTAATTTGTATTTCTATGTAAAATCATTGAAATCATATTTACATCCTCTGTATTTCTTGAATCTAAAACTTTTTCACTCTCTTTCCAAATATAAGTTAGTAATTATTGTCAAATATTAAGGAGTTCATAACTTGCAACTTTTATAGCCAGACTTTCAAAATTAAGAAAGAGAGACTTGCAACCTCTTTTTTTTCTTTGGGACCAAACATAGGCTGCCTCCATAAAAGAGGCGAGAGTGATGACAAAAGTGTGTGTGGGGGGGGGGGTGGAGGGCAAGGGTTTAGGCACTAGAATATGCTTGTTGTGCAGATGCTGAGTGCATTTTAGGGAGAACGTACAGGACTGTAAGTTGCCTCATGGATGATATTTTCTCTATTCTCTTATGCATCCTTTTTTTGTGTATGGGTATGCTAAGCTCGGCTATGCATGCAAGGGAATGCAACCTTTTGATTTCATCCACCAAAGGTTGTGAAATACTTAGGGTGTTTTTCAGTATTTTTTTTTCTTTTCTTTTTATTAAACCCTTTGCTTTCTTTTAATATTTATAAATAATAAATTTTCATTTTGATTCTATAATTAAACAGATTTATGGCCTTGCCATTTTATAATGTTAACCTTTTTCCTTTTACTTCTGAAGCTATTTTGTTATTTGAGTAATTTCTTATCCCACTTAACTAACCTTATTTGTTTTAGGCAATGCACTTCTATCATACCATTGTATGAATCATTGCAAGCTTCAGCTTTTCTTTTAGTCACTATGTGCATATTCAATTTGCAGAGCATTATCCCTGGCATCCTTCAAGGGGATAAATCAGATTCCCTTCTATATGGTTCTGTTGACAATGGCAAGAAAATTTGTTGGGATGAATCATTTCATTCCAAGGTGAGTCTCCTTTTATGCATTTTGCTTGTCACTATCTGTGATGGTGTCTCTCTTTTCCATTGGAAAACATCAATCTCTCTCGGTTATGAACTTGGGGCTGATCACAAGTCTCAGTTTTGGATGTCCAGTAAACTTGGAGGGGCTTATTGATTTATATTATTGAGGTCTATTGTAAGTTTATGCAGTATAAACTCCTCTATAATTGATGAACTTTCTTAATTGTCCCGGCAACAATTATCTGGGTTTCAGTTGATTTTTTTTAAAAAAAAAAAAATTATATGTGGATGGTGAACCATGTTCAAAATTTGGCTATGCTTGTGTCTCACTGATTTCTTGCAAGAAGTTATTATAAGCACAATTGTAGCTTGAGTCACTTCTTACAGTTTTACATGGATGTGCTTATCTGTTTGTTTAGTTTGGCTATCAAGAAATGGGTGTAGTAGCAACAATGGCTGTAACGATGGCCACAGCCGCCACTTTATCCAAATATTATGGGGTTGTCACTAGTTTCAGTGGCTGCACAATGGACAAGCATTGTCTTTGGACAAATTTGAGCAGGTAATTATTGGGCCTTCAATAAGGTAGACAAGCAGGCAGGTTGTCTGTTGGCCTTGGTTTGAGCTACAATTGAAGCCCATGGCAAGGCCTGCCCGACACTTTCTAATCTAGGATGAAGAAAATGTGCTAGGTAGAAACTCATCATGGATCACTGCTGAGCTTTTTGTGGAATACACAACAAAGAGATTTTATTGGAGACTATTTACATGTTTGTTTGAATAGATGGTATTTAATTGATCAAGAAAATCAATTCTGCATGATTTGACTGTTGTATATTTCGATAGTATAGTGACATAAATCATGCCAAGACTTGTTTGAAATTCTATTGTTCTTATTGTTTGAAATAACATTTTCTGCATTTCTTATCAGATGTCCTTATTTCATTAGTTTATACTTTTGTTTAAAAAATAGGTAGTAGAGGCTGCTAAGCGCCTTCATTTGAAGGAACACACTGTTATGGATGGATCTGGCAATGTTGTCAAATTAGCTGCTCCGGTGGAATCCAAGGGTATCATTGGCAGCGATGACAGGTCACACAGATGGCTTTTTTGATATCTTTCTTCATTTTATTAGTTATTTTACTAGTGTATTTTTCAAACAATGCTTGTAAAAGATGCTGACAAGCCTGGTTATGTAACTGTTACTTCTTTACATGATTATTGATTTGTCCTTCAAAAATTGTAAAGGAGCAGCAATTTTAACCACCTTCATTTGGGTTCAAGCAATATTAGATAGTAACTGTTTTCTCTGGAGAAGCGATATCATATTAGGGAAGCATAACTTTGAAATGAATGTCCTTCGAGTTCTGGTTTGCTGTAGTTATGCTGATAACCAATAAGAGCTGGTGAGCAGATAATAAATATGATGAAACCAACTGGAACATGCTTTTTCAGTGTATGCGTGGATGCAAGCATGTGCTTTTTTCTGCTATCACATGTTATGGCATGTAACCATGTGGGAGTTAATGAGGCCTTAAAAACTAAAGTTTATTAGTGTAATCTTGTTTGAAGTGTTATTAGGGACACCTTTCACTGATATAATTGTAAACTCCAAGCAAATTTATGGAACTAATTTTATTGGATCGTTGTCTGTGTCTTTCATGCTAAATGATGTCTTTTCTGCTGTTTATTCAGTCTTTCTTTATTTAAATGCATGCTTGTAGTTGTATGAATGTTCCTATGCCTGCCCTCCATTGTCTTCTGCTGGTTATAATAAGCAGCTTTCAGTTTTATCAATAATCCATAACTGGAATATTAGATTTTATAGAAAAATGTTCTGATATTTACCAGCTACTTTTCTGTGTTGAATATACTCCCCATTAGGTTTCTGCAGAAAATTGTAGCTTGATTTTTGTAGGAGTGTACTTTTTAATGGGTAGATTGGTGTATTTGTTAGACTCAATTAAAGTAGAATTCTTTTCTCAACAATCATGTGCTCCATTATCATTCTGATAACTATCATCTGCAAAAAAGGATAAGCACTTGAACCAATATTTTAAGTCTCATTATTGGGCCCCATAGTGGTATCTTATTGATAAGGTAGAATGGATACAGGACACCTCCATACTAGCACATGATACACTATTGGAGTTGGCACAACACCATACCGTTCGTCAATATGGAGGTGTACTGAGCCTTCATACCATACTGGTAGTTTACTAGGCCAGTATTGTACACCGCATATTGCATGATAGGCTGGTACATGTCGGTACTTAAGTTGCTGCTTGAGGCTATATTTAGACTTGACAAATAGCAATAATTATGAGTTTTCAGGTCTTGCTGAAATTATTTCACTATTATTCTTAATACAACATATAAAATGCTAGAATTATACATGCACAACCTTTTCATATTATGGCATATGTGGATGTTCTTATTTAGATGCTTGAACTGATTAGTTAAATGTGTTATTTTTCATATGCTTTAAAACTGGCAAATATTTTACTTCATCAAGTTTTTACTTACTGTAGGATTCATACCGTTGTCTTTGTTGACCATTTATTTAATTTCTTAAACAAATTTTGTGATAAATATAGAAATACTGCACTATTTGGGGCATTTAAAAGAAGATAATATAAACTTTAGGAGGGAGTCAACCTGGAAACTTGAAACAGCTTTTCTATTTTGTTTATTAATTGTTTAATACTACACTGGCTGTTGAAGTTCCATTTTGTTCCAGCATTAGCGTTCTTGTTGTTTTCTGGTACTTGCATATCCCTTGCTTGTATCTTGTTGTGATTTGGAATCAACCTTGCTCTTTAACATGATTTTAGGCCTTGGAGTAGCACAGGAATGTTATTTTTCTGATAAAAGAGCAATAAGTGTCTGGAAAAAGGAAAAAGCTTATAACATAAAATCTAATGTACTGGCTACTTCACTAAAGAAATTGCCTAAATTGCCAACACTGCTGATACTGATGAAAGTTCCTATTGTGATTAAACATTTTCCACAAGTTCTTATTTCTAATCTTTATTCTCACCTTCCAGTCTTGCGCGAGATGGCTTGTAAGAAAAGCAGGTCTCTATCTGAACAAGCTTTACTACTGAAATCAATAACTTGATAAGATTTTGTAGGCTTTCTGGGAACAAGTCTTTCTTTTTGATCACGAATTGTGTTTGTAAAGTCAGATCATACATTTTGTCTAGAAACTTCTTTCAATTCTAGGCTATAGAGTGCCAAAATTTAGTCTTGTTTGACGCTTTCCCCACTGCACCTAAGGAAAACCACAACAGCATCTGCAACAAAAATACAAAATGTCAGCTATCTCTATATATCCCTTTTATGCTGCTTCCATGAGGACTATCAGATACTCTAATTAACAATCAGTATACCACCATTCTTATCGGAAATCGGTCAAGTAATACTCACTGAATTGGTATATAAGACTAGAGTTGCAGCTTCTTTCTTATTCATTCTTTGTTTTTGATGTTTCCTGTTTCATTCTTAGGCACTACCTTTTGGATCTGATGAGGGTGACTCCTCGTGATGCAAATTATAGTGGACCTGGACACCGGTTTTGTGTCTTGAGGCCTGAACTTGTTGCTTCCTTTTGTGAGGTATGCTCCTGTTTAACATATATAATCCTTTTCAGAATGAAACACTGATCCTTTCCTAATTTATCATGCAATAGGCTGAAGCTGCAGAGAGGTCACCCTCTAGACCTAAAATTGCAGGAGAGTACTCAGAGGCACCTGATTCTCGAAGTTCTAGTTCTCATGTAATGGTGAGTGTTGAATATGAGGCAATTTACAGTTCAGGTGTTTTTTTGTCCTTTGTCTTGATAAAGCACAATGTTGATCATATATTTCCTTATCTTAAAAATCTGTCATTTATCCTGCCATATTTGTAAAGCATGCGACTCTGTTCTATTATGCTGCTCTATAGGTACTTTTTTGCATGTAAGTGTTTATTCCTGGATTGAAACCATAAAAAAGGGGCCACTTGTCACTCCTGATAGTGCTCTATATTTTCATGCTGGGACATGTGGCACCTTTTGTCCACCTCTATGTTAGTATAAAAAGTCTTAAGGAAAAAAATCTGCAACATGCACTTAAGAGTGCTATTAACACTAATAAATTTATGCTAGATAATGTAATATAATTTTATGTCAACAAATGAAAAACTTTTAGCTGCTTATTCTCAAGCTTTTGCCTCTGCTAGGGAACACCTGTAGAAGTGCAGACAAAAGCTGGTGAAGAATGTGCTTCTGCACCTGCTGAAGTTCGGACACCAGGCGAAGATATACTTCTGAATCCAAATGTCTTTACCGAGTTCAAGCTGGCAGGCAGTCAGGAGGTAAACTTTGTATAATTGAAAATGCCATATGAATTTCACCTTCAATTATTTATTTATTTGTTTATTTATTCCACATTAATGTGGTTTTTTTATATATGTTCCTTCTGATCTCCTTTACTCTTGATTATTAGGATATTGCTACAGATGAAGCAATTGTGAGGAAGGGTGCTTCATATCTTACAGATGTGGTTCTTCGGAAGTTCGTTCAAGACCTTTGCTCCCTTGAGGTCTCACCCATGGATGGCCAGTCATTAACTGATGCACTCCATGCTCATGGGATAAATGTTCGCTATCTTGGAAAAGTAAGTTCTCTTGATTTATGGTTTGGATTACTGTTCATGTCCAGCAAGTTCTCTTGATTTATGGTTTGGATTACTGTTCATCTCCAGAAGTCAATGTACTGAATCTCATTTTGTTCCTCAGGTTGCTGACATGGTCAAACATTTACCTCACCTATGGGATATATGTTCCACCGAGATTGTTGTTAGGTCAGCAAAACATATTTTAAAGGTAACCACTGTTTTCATGTTAGCTAATTTAACATGCTTTCTAGCTTCTATGATTGAAAATGATAGACTGAAGGTTCCATTCTGTGGGACATCATCTACATAATTCCTCTCAGACTCTGGTGGTCATGAATTGAAGACACTGTCTACGGTGGATATATGCTTTAGAGTGGACAAGTGTTTGGACACTTTGCTAATTTGGTAGAAAGTTAACTAATTGTATACAACTATGTAGTCAAGCATAACAACATAGTGGTAATCAGAATTCTATCTGGGATTATCTGTATTCAAAATGTCCTTGAATTGGAGCTTAACATTTTTATAGTCACTTGGCAATCTAGAGTCAACTAACTTTTAGTTTGGTGATGAACTGACAATCATAGTTAGTATGCTTGGTCTGTAAAGCTGTATTCTCTTTCTATGGACAGTTGAAATGTTTTCACACCAACTAAAAGCATCTTAAGTACCCGATCCTCCATTTAGTTTAGTAACTGAGCCTGATTGGCCAGCATTACCATCTATGCTTCCCTCAATCCCTTAATGAGTGTCAATTAACTAGAGGTCCCTGCTTAAAATGAATTGGTGTATTTTGAATCTAGTATGTCTGTAGAATCATGTAACACACTCCTTGTGAATCAGTTTCACCAAAATGTTGTGCTAATTAAATTGTATGCTATCAGGTTAAGAGTTTTTTCTGCTATCTTGCAGGATATGCTGAGGGAATCACAGGATCATGATCTCGGGCCAGCAATTGCTCATTTCTTCAATTGTTTTGCTGGAAATATTTCACCTGTTGGCACAAAAGGCTGCACTAACAATTCACAGTCAAAAACCCAGAAGAAGGTATGGAAGTATCTCCCTCCCTCTCTCTCTCTCTCATGTCCTTCTTATTGCATTAGGCTCTCCTAACCCACATATAGGACTTATCTGCTTGTGTGCGTGTGGATCTGTACATAGTTTTACTTGTAATCTTATTTTCTTCTTTGTGTATTAATATTTTACTTTCTGTTTATTAATATGAAACAAAATTTAGATTTTTTTTTTATAAAAAAATTTCTGTACAGAGTTGTTGAGGAAGTTTTGCATTACTCAATTAGCCAGGAAATCATCACGTGCATACTTTAGCTGCATTGTTGAGGCAATGACAATAGAAAGAATTTTCATTTTCTTGTCTGTTGATTAAACTGTAATGGACTGCTTATTTTTTCCGAGTATAAATGAAATCTCTTGATGGGATAGAGCTTCAAACATGGACAAAAAAGCCTTAGCAATGAGACCATGAAAGAATTTGGGGAATATATTCTAATCTGTTATGAACTTTGCTGTCAACTAGTCAATCTACTTAGCTATGATAGAAATCTAGAAGTGGACAAGGGTTGGAAGGGGAAAAGGCATCCTAGTTTAGAACTGAGAAATATTAATGCTCTGTTTGGTTGCCAATAAAATAGAAGAAAGGAAAAATGCTTCGACAAAGAAGGAAAATAAGCAAGAAAAAGGGATTCCAGAATTTTCTTTTGTTGCTTGAACTGAGAAAATTGCGAAAGACATACATTTTGATATTGAGGACTAGATCAAATAGCCTCTATTTATTTTCTTTAAGTGCAGTCCATCTGGCACAGGGGGAAAAATTAGACCTTATAAAGTTTGGCACTTTTTTCTTTTCCTTATTTTCCCCTCCATAAATCTTCTTTTGATTGGCAAAAGGTCGAAGGAAAATTCTTTTCTAATTAGCGTTATTTATTCTGTTAGCACTTGCCTAAGGTTTGAAGACCAAAACTTAAGGCCTATATAGTGATAGGTAAAACCAGTATGAAAATCCTAGATTGAAGGAGACAAACAAAAAAGAAAACCTTGATGCTGTTAATGTTAAGTATAGCAATAAAGGAGGGGGGGGGGGGTGCGGGGCGCAAATATTGCTGCTGCATTACCAATTAGCTGATCTAGGCCTCAGAATATGGTTCTCATCTCAGACTCAGTTCTTGTTGCGTCATTGGAATCCTCACCTAAATTTTGTAAATGCCTCTCCTGTTTTTCTTGAGAGGAGTCACGCCTGCCAAATGAAATTGGAAATGTTGTAATATATTAAAATTTAATTCCTCTCTTAAACTGGCATGTCCCATTGCCTGTATTTGGGAGGAAAACTCAATGCTTGTGAGTTTTTAATTGGTATTAACTTTTCAACCTAATGTTGACTCAATTTAGAATATCTAATTTCAAGAATGAAAAAGGAGTCCCTATAGCCCTTATGAACAAACATTTACAGTGTGACTAGGGCTTAGATGGTGATAAGGAGTCCACCTCTAAAGAAGTTTATTTTTTCAGAAAAGGGAGTCATATTTAGTTAATTGTAGGCTACAATTCATCAGTGTATGAAATTTATACCTAACACTTTTCGGAGCAACCCATAGCATGACTTTTTAGTTCAGAAGAATTGTTATTTTAGCATCTCAAGGACTATCGTACAAAACCAAATTAGGACATTCAGGAATCTAGAAGCTGGAATGCTTGTAGACTCAAGTTCAGGTGTAAAATGTGAGTGTCCCCAGGAAGCATCTTTGCAAATAATCCTGTTGGTTGCACAAGAATATAGACCATGATGCATACATAATAAAAAGGGTTATAATCTACAATAGTTAGGATCATGGTTCTCCATACTGGTAACTAATTGATACTTGGTATGGGAACTGTATGGGGCATTGGTATGATGAACCGATCTGTACCAAATACCAGTACTGTACTAGCATGGTGGTACGGCTAGAAACTAGCCATGGTTAGAACCTCTCTATATAATTATGTTGTATTAAATCTTAAAGATATTAGTGTACTTCTTTCTATTGCCTTATTTGGCATTTGAAAATTTTAAGCAGTGTTCTGTTTTTTCCATATATTAGAACTACAACATTGTTGTCTGCGCAGGAACATCTAACCTTGTAGCATTTTGTTTCTTCCAAAATGCCAAACCCCATACCTCATGCTTATAGTCCCTAGACAAACAAATATATCTTAAATCCACCATTTAATGGTCAAGCTTTTAGACTGATCTCAGTAGAGATATTGTTGTGATATTTTATCACTTATTTAAAACCCTGTTTTTAATTAAATTAGATCTGTTGCTTTGGAATATTGTTATTAACAGAATATAAGCGTCAATTTTTCTCTGAAATTTTATCCTAAAAGTTTTGTTAAGTTAGCTGTTCTATTTCTGGAAGAGGGTATGTTCTCCCATACAATTTGCTTGGTTTACTATCCCACTGTCTCTGGTTTTAGCATAAATGTAGTGGCAGTGCTGGTTCTTGAATCTGTAGTTTTCTATCTTTTGTATGTCTTTTGCTTGGATTATGATCATGAAAGAGTCCATTACCTCAATGTTGGGCATATTTTTGGTAGCTCAATGGTTCTTAAAAGCATGGAGTGTTAAATTAATAATCAAACATGTGCTGTCCTGGGTTCTTGTCTGGACCTCTTCATTCATTCATGTACCAATTTGAAACCATGAACAACATAAAAACTTGTTATTCTGGCTGCCTTTTTTTCTTTTTCTTTCTTTCCTTTTCTTTTTATAACCGACCCTCTTTCTGCTCTAGATTTGTTTTCGGTCCTGGCTTCTTGACTCCTAAGGATTTGCCTGCCATATCCAAATTCAAAGAAGCAGGGGAAGAAAGATTATGTCTTCTCTGTAAATGCTCTAATCCAACCTATCAATATGATGCTAACTAACCACATCATATGTGGCCCATCTCATGGTTAGCTGAGGTATCTAGACTAGCTGTCTTTGCTGCTCCTGGTTATACACCATGATTTTCAATTCCTTATTTGTGTTTCTCCTGCAACTTATATGAATATTATATTCATGTGATTAAAAAAAAAGATTATTTTGAACTTTAGAATGTTCTGCTGATGGTTTAATTTTCATTTCCAGGGCCAAGAGAACCATAAGTCTCTAGATAAGTCTGGAAAGGGGCAAATGAGGTGGAGACATGGAGCATCATCTAAAAAAGGTCACTCAGCACATTTGCTCTTGACATCTGAAGGACTTTGGTCGTACATTCGGGAATTTGCTAGACTCAAATATCAGGTACCATTATTCAGATAGCTGCTTCTGTTCAAAACTTAAAATAATCTACATAATGCTGTGTCCTGAATTAGTTTTCCTTGATCTAGTTTGAATTACCAGATGATGCAAGGATACGAGTAAAAAAGGTTGCAGTCATTCGTAATTTGTGCCAAAAGGTGAAGTCTATTGTCAGCTTTTTTTCTTATCATACACCGGAAAGAATGCATGCCTATTAGAAACCATGTTATAATTTCATGTGGTATGATTGGAATTCTCAAGGCAGCTTTTAATGTATATTTTTCTTTAATATAAATTTAATATTCATAGGACACCGTCTGCCTATTTCATGCAAATTTACCTGTGTTATCTGGACATTCTAAGTTTTCACTTAATTGGCGTGTCATACACGATGTTTACACAAGTCATGATAATCCTTGACACTCAAAATCATCAGATCTTGATGTTATCACTATCACGGCTCAACCTTCAGCACTTCTACATAAAACTTGTCAGATCTATTATAACATTTAGCAAAGAATTTATTAATTTCATAAATTATGAGGCAATTGGTCTAACTGATTATTCATTATATGCATATGTTTGTGCATATTTACACAAACATCTACATAGCTACTGATGTTTCCATGTCGAATTCTTGAAGGATCCTGTCTTAGATTCTTTTGAACACTTTGATACTTGAGACTCATATCGTGTGTCTTAATAACGCAAAATGTTAAATGGCATTTTGTTTAAAAAAAAATTAATACTGGTTTAATAAATATACAATAGAAACCATGTTTTAGTTTTTCCTTTAATTATCTAGTGAACATATGTAGGCTAGTGCTTAATACTGTGTACTAAAGGTGACTGAGACTTGTGATACATGTTAAGGATAGCTGTTTTGTATGATTTGCTTGATAGTGCTGTCATGATGTACTTGTTTTTTTTTTCAATATTGATATTGCGATTTTCAGAACTGTGCCATCACAGAGCCCATGTATCATGCATACTTTCTATGACAGGTAGGAATAACAATTGCTGCACGCAAATTTGATCTTGATTCTTCGGCACCATTTCAAACCTCAGATATTCTAGATCTCCAGCCAGTTGTGAAGCATTCAGTTCCAATGTGCTCAGAAGCAAGGAATCTCATGGAATCCGGGAAAGCCCGACTGGCTGAGGTATGTGAGATGACTATTTTTGAAGACATTTTTTAATCTTACAATATGATTTTGCAAGAGTTTTAAACTGTGTGAGTATGTGCATGAAAAGTTATGCAATACATGAACTATGCTGATTCATGTGAGCATTTTCATGTGTGTATATAGTTTCTAGTTAGCAGATGGAATGTGTAATATAATGCTCTTATGTTTCAGGGAATGCTAAATGAAGCCTACACCTTTTTTTCTGAAGCATTTTCTATACTTCAACAAGTAGGCTATTTTCCATTCCTTCTACTTTTCTTTGGATTTCTCCTTTGGAGTTTTGTGTAACTTGGTCAGCCATGGTTTGCAGATTACAGGTCCTATGCATCGCGATGTTGCTAACTGCTGCCGGTATGATCCTAATTTTTCTTAATATCAATTGAGAAAATATTACCTATCTAGCACCAACAGGCAAGACATTGCAGAAGATGTATATAAATTCATGAATATGTATATGGCATGCTTATTTGATCTGTAACTGTCCTATGGACAAGTGCATTGAAAATAGCATATTTCCAAATATTGGATTGTCCCTATTAGGCTGTCCTCTGGTTCTTCATGTCATCTGTTTCTTGTTTTTCAGCTATCTTGCAATGGTTCTATATCATGCTGGTGACATGGCTGGAGCTATCGTGCAGCAGCACAAAGAACTAATCATAAATGAGCGGTGTCTTGGTCTAGACCATCCTGATACTGCACACAGGCACAGACATATGTTTGCGCTGCCTATTATCCTAAATAATCACATCTTTTGCATCCATTTTGGCTCAGCTGCTTTTACATTCTGTTGTTTTGCAGCTATGGAAACATGGCTTTGTTCTACCATGGCCTCAATCAGACCGAACTTGCTCTGCGGCATATGTCTCGAACATTGCTCCTGCTAAGTTTGTCATCAGGGCCCGATCATCCTGATGTTGCAGCAACTTTCATAAATGTTGCTATGATGTACCAGGATATTGGGAATATGAATGCTGCACTCCGTTATTTGCAAGAAGCACTAAAAAAGAATGAGCGGCTTCTTGGTCCAGAGCATATTCAAACTGCTGTGTGTTACCATGCTCTTGCCATTGCATTTAACTGTATGGGTGCCTACAAGCTTTCTATTCAGGCATGTATTTTGCATCTTAAGGTACTTGTTATTGGATAAACTAGGGATGTGATTAGTTTATGATACTGACTGTTTCTTCTTATGGCAGCACGAAAAGAAAACTTATGATATACTTGTTAATCAACTTGGGGAGGAGGATTCAAAAACACAAGATTCAGAAAATTGGATTAAGACATTTAAATCGCGCGAGCAGCAGGTAAATACAAGTTTCAGTATTTTGAAGCATGATCACAAAAACTGAGTTTTGCAGTGAATCAGGAGAATATTGTTATTGTTATGAGGGATAGGTCGGCAACTTCCAATTTCGTCATTAGACCTATGATGTTGGAAAAATTTTAAGTGTTATATTGTGTTGAAACAAATTAAATCATGTGACTAGCTACTGAACAAAAGGGAAGAACACAATTTAGAAAAAAAAAAAAGTTAAGAATAAACTATTGATATATTAGAATGAATTATGAACCATTGACATATTTTACTGGAGAAAAGTGGTCACCCCACCTTCAACTTGTGATAAATCAGAAAATCAACTCTTAATGAAAAATTTAAAGAGGAAACTGAAAACATGTCAACCGAGTAAAGTATGTTACAAGTGGTTCACATGCAATTCATGTGCTTAATTATACTCTGTAATGCTTTTCTCTTTTGATATCATCCCTTAACATGGATGGGTGGATGGTGTTTTAGCATTCTATCATCAAGAATGTAAGACTTTTTTCACATGTTTTTTAAGACAAATGGCACCTTTGGTTACAAGAATAGAATGATATTGTTTGCATATAAGATCACTGTAATCTGTTTCACTTTTCTCTATCCTGTAATGAGTTGTTAGGTATTACAATTTTCTGAGTTATTCAGGCCCTTGCCTTTTTATTTTCTAAGGTTTTCATGGTAACACCATCAAATTTCTATTCAAGATATTATGTAAGAACAGTCAGTCGTGCAATTTAGTTCTGTAGATAGGTTATGAATCTTTCATTTTTTAAGAAAAAAAATTAAATTTTGCTAATATTGGGGATGCTAGTTACCAATAAGAACCTGGCTATATTACTCTGATTGGTGCTTTTTAGTAGTATGGCTATTCTGCTTGATGCTTCTGTGGTTCTTACCCGGGCTGGATCTAATTTGGTTTTGCTTTTTCTTGATATGTTTATGGAAGATGGCTTTGTTTAACAATAAATTACTTTTGGGCCAGGCAAGTGCACAGAAACAAAAGGGGCAGGCGGTCAATACAGCTTCTGCCTTAAAGGCTATTGATATTTTGAAGGTATGTCCAAGCTCATGTTCGTAAATGCTTGTGTGCATAGATTTGCTCGAAACTGAAGTTTTTATTTGTTTGTGTCAAATCATTTGACCATGAACTATCTTCCCTGATATGGAATGGGGTAAATCACATTGCATATGATTAAATTTTCGCATTTCATCATTTGGAAAATGTTGTAGGAGTCTATTATCCGGCAATGCATGGCAGAAATGTATTAGTGATCATAGCATTCACAGATACTTATTTTTAGCATTCATAGAAACTTATTTTTTAAAGTTTTATATCTAAAATTTCATAGCACATATGCATGGATGGGTTTACTTCTCCTAGGTCATAGTTGCATAATATGGCCCCAAAATAGATAGTTTTTCTAGTGATAAATGATTTTCTTTCTTTGTGGTTAATGAGTGTATCCAAGGTTTGCAATACCAGTTTTGATATGCATACCAGTATCATTCTGGCACAGCAGCGACACTTGGTGTGCCCACCATATGCAGTATTGGTTTGCTATCAATATAGTACAATATCCTCGGTACAGGGCGGCGTAGTCCAGTATTATGAACCATGGGTGTCTCTAAACCAGCAAAATGTTGGTCAAGCATGTGGTTCAAGATGTATTGATCATGATTAAGCTGGTCTGATTGGTAATTATATTGCAATACTTGTACATAATTTGAAAGCCTTTCCCTTCTCACATTAGAAGAAAGAGGACATTGTCAAATTCACTGTTGCCTAGATATGTACATGATTCACAAAAGAAGTGCTTCTTAGTCCCCCAAAATTCTAATTGCAACTGTCAGCAATAGGCATTTGTAGTTTTGCACAACTCCTGCCTGGAATTGTTTGGCTTTGCCTTTATATAATAATAAAGATAAGAAGAAAACACTTGCGAGTTAGACCTTGTGCTGCGATCTACTGTTACTGCATTTCCTTACGGTTCATACACTTCAATGTAACAGTTGGATCTCCTGTTACATTCTCTATATCCGGACAGGCACAATATGATTCTAATGATATGCTTCAACAGGCTAACCCTGATCTATTACAGGCATTCCAAGCTGCGGCTGGGGGTTCTGCAAATACTAGTGCATCATCAGTCAATAAATCCCTTAATGCAGCTATTATTGGGGAGCCTCTTCCTCGAGGTAGGGGTGTTGATGAACGAGCAGCTCGTGCAGCAGCAGAAATGCGGAAGAAAGCTGCAGCTAGAGGCCTCCTTGTGCGCCAGAATGGTGTGCCTGTCCAAGCTCTGCCCCCACTGACACAGCTCCTCAGCATCATCAACTCCGGTGCTACTGCTTCTGAAGCTCAACCAAATGCCCAGGCAAATGAACCTGAGGGGGAGGCGGACAATGGCTCCACCTTGAATGGTACTCCAGTTGGCACAAAGGATGCCAATGGATCAGTTGAGAACCATGATGATCAAGGTCCTGTTGGGTTAGGAACTTCTTTAGCTTCATTGGACTCCAAGAAGCAAAAATCAAAACCAAAGGCTACAGCTTGAGGAAGGAAATGGCGGCGTTTTTATCAGTTGGGCTATATAGCCTGCAGTTTTGAACATGAATGTGATTTTTAAGGACCACCCAACTTTTTGCTTCATATGGGGGAAAGTTGATGATAATAAATGAGCATTTTCATTCAATCATAAAGATTTTCATAGGATGGCAGCAACTGGAGTCATGATCATCCAGATTAGATGCAGAAGTTGGTTCGAACATGTTTTCCCAATGATTTACTCGAATATGGATGCTTTCGATCCTAGCAAATATCCAAACTCCAGTTGACGGTATGGACAAACCTAGGTTTCATTTAGAATAAGTGGTTGCTCGGCCCTTTGAATTCAACGAGGCAAACGCGGCAACCATGCGTGCTTTTTTCTTCATACAGCTGACTACTACTTTCTAAATGATGTATTTGTACGATATGCCTGACGAGCATAGCCAGCAAGGCGTTCTAACTTGTAAGACATGGGATATAGGCCAGTTGAGCAATTCCTAGAAAATGTTAATCTAGAAATGTTCCACTCTGCTCTCTTTGTAGTCTTTTTTATTAGTCTTAGTTTTGTTGTTTTAATACTTATAAGATGGTGAGCTTTTTTTAAGCCACCAGTTCTTTCTCCTATGTATATTCATTTTAGTGAACCCAATGAATCCATTTTTATTGCGCGTCATGTCAGATTGTATCAATAAAATTTAGTTGCTGTGGAGGCCCTGGAATGATTGCCCTGGTCATGGCACTACTTAATGCTGAACCTATACAACGACTATAATCGAGGATCCACTCCATCTACTTCCGTAGTTTAAAATGGTGAAGAGAATCAATTCCAACTTGGAAAGATCTCTGGACCTTGGTTGTCAGTAAGAATATAACAATTCTTTTGTCAGACTCCGAGTGGAAGAGATGAGCACAGACACTCCAAACCGGCCACTCCAGAAAAGCTAGTGATTGTTCTTTATTTCAAGTGATCAGCAAGTTCCCGCTCTTCAACCTCCCCCTCCAACAACACTCCTACTTTTAAGGGAAAGGTAGTTTTGTCGAATCTCCTTTTATGCCTCTTCCTGACAGATGAGGCAACATAAACTGGGAACCTTACCTCATTGAAAGTTTCCTGAATTTGCCATGGAAACTCAGTTGCTAGTTTCCTCTTCTTCAACTACCAGATGCTTCTATGCATTTAGCAGCCTTGCTCTGCACAGCAACCTATTGCTTTCTTGACCTTTATCGGCCACTTTTTGTTAGATGATCCTATTTGTTCCCCCTTCTTATCTTTTTTTTCTTTTCCAGCCAACATATCCTAGATCAGCTTTGGTCAAGACTCGCTAAATTACAACATGCTATGCGTAAGGAACACACTATTAATACAACAATCTCCGCTTTATTAGAAATTTTTGCATCATTCACAAACGTCTCCCTAGCTTGAATCATTGTCCTTATCTTCAATGCATAATATCGAGAATGCCAGCTCTTGCTTCATGGGATTTTCCGAGACGAGTCTGATCTCATTTTCCCACCAAGACCTGGTCCCTCTCCGGTCTCCTACACTAGGAAAACCCAGAAAAGGCTCAGTCCTCTCAAGTTGAACATCAGAAACAGTCGGTACCCAGAAAATGAGGTAGTTGGAGCGCAAGCAACTGTTTTTAATTCAAACAAGGATAATAAAGCTCGAGGAAAGCATCTTTGGCTAAAGGCCCCCCGTGCCCCAAAAGCCTCCGGGTTTTGCTTTTACTTTTCAAAACCCCTCCTCTTCTTTCTTTTTCATTATTTTGGCCCCTTGCTTTGCTTTACATTGGCGGTGTAACAACAAGGATGCGATGATTAATTAATACCAAGAGAGCCTTTGAGTCACCCCACCAAGCAAAGCGACCCTCCTTGTCCTGTCAACCCCGACGCAAGGCTTTCTTGCGGTTCCTTTTTCTAAACAAGAGCCAAACACGTTACTCAAACATGGTCAGTTCTCTGCAATCCAACTCGGAGCCTCGTCCGAGGGAGACTCATCTGGCTCCATGACTCATTTGGTTAAGGAGGCCGCCACCAACCCATCATGATCACATCTTTATTCCCTCCACTTTCCCCTTTTAAATGTAGCTTCTTGAGTTCTTCCCTCTTCGGACCCTTCACTCGCTAGTTCACAGAGACACATCTTCTCCATGAAAGCAGTCCTCTTCCTTCCCCCATGAAGGCAAAGTCTGCCATCTGAAGTTACCAAAAGAAAGGAGACACAACTTCATTGCGTCCAAATGGGGTTTATGGTTACTTGCAAGGTGGCCGCTTCCACTTCCTTGCCGGCGAGAGAGGCCCAGAAAATTGTCTGAAGGCAGAGGATCATAAAACTGGTGGCAGAGGGGGTGGAGACCACCCACCGCATATACGAGCATCGGTTCTCGCCACAGCCAGGGGAAATCCGTCGAGCAGCGGAGCCGTGCAGCTGCGGCGCCGGTGCCGGTTATGGCATACCACCAGGTCCAACATGGCCATGGCCAGGCCCAGCCGAGCCGGGCAGAGGAGTACAAGCTCAAGCGCACCAGCCCCCAGCTCGGCGAGCGTTGGCCCGGAAGGGCCCATGGGAGGGGCGGCGGATGGATGATGGGCCTCTGCGGCGACAAGTTCGCGAGCCCCTACGACCTCGTCGAACAGATGTACTACCTCTACGTGCGCGTGGTCAAGGCCAGGGACCTCCCCACCAATGCCATCACCGGCAGCTGCGACCCCTACGCCGAGGTGAAGCTCGGCAACTACCGGGGCACCACCAAACATTGGAGAAGAGGACCAATCCTGAATGGCACCAGGTGTTCGCTTTCTCCAAGGAGCGAATCCAGTCGACGGCTCTCGAAGTATTCGTCAGGGATAGGGAGATGGTGGCGAGGGACGACTACGTCGGCAAGGTGGTCTTCGATCTGAACGAAGTCCCAACCAGAGTCCCGCCAGACAGTCCTTTAGCCCCGCAGTGGTACCGGCTGGAGGATCGCCGGGGGGACGGGAAGGTGAGAGGGGAGATCATGCTGGCCGTGTGGATGGGGACGCAGGCCGACGAGGCCTTCCCGGAGGCATGGCACGCCGACGCCGCCTCGGTCCACGGCGAGGGAGTCTTCAACACCCGCTCCAAGGTCTACGTCTCTCCGAAGCTCTGGTACCTCCGGGTGAACGTCATCGAAGCTCAGGACGTGCAGCCCAACGCGAAAGGCCGGTATCCGGAGGTGCTCATCAAGGCTCAGGTGGGCAACCAGGTGCTCAAGACCAGAGTCTGCAGCACGAGGAGCTTGAGCCCGATGTGGAACGAGGACCTGGTGTTCGTCGTGGCCGAGCCCTTCGAGGAGCACCTGGTGCTCACCGTCGAGGACCGGGTGCAGCCGACCAAGGACGAGGTCCTCGGGAGGATTGCGCTGCCGCTGACGCTGTTCGAGAAGCGGCTGGACCACCGGCCGGTGCACTCGCGGTGGTTCAATCTGGAGAGGTTCGGCTTCGGCGTGCTGGAAGGCCAGCAGAGGAAGGAGCTACGGTTCTCGAGCAGGGTCCACCTACGGGTCTGCCTCGAGGGAGCCTACCACGTCATGGACGAGTCCACCATGTACATCAGCGACACCCGGCCCACCGCCCGTCAGCTCTGGAAGCAACCCATCGGAGTTCTGGAGGTGGGCATCCTCAGCGCCCAGGGACTGATTCCGATGAAGATGAAGGATGGCAGAGGCACCACCGACGCCTACTGCGTCGCAAAGTATGGCCAGAAATGGGTAAGAACTCGAACGATCATCGACTCATTCAGTCCCAAATGGAATGAGCAGTACACATGGGAGGTCTACGACCCCTGCACCGTGATCACTCTCGGGGTGTTCGACAATTGTCACCTTGGTGGCAACGACAAGCCGGCCGGAGGTGGCCCGGCTAAAGACCTGAGAATTGGCAAGGTGAGAATTAGGTTGTCGACGCTCGAAATGGATCGGATATACACCCATGCATATCCACTCATCGTCCTGCAGCCGTCGGGGGTGAAGAAGATGGGGGAGCTGCAGCTGGCGGTGCGGTTCACCTGCTTGTCTCTGGCCAACGTAATCTATCTCTACGGCCACACTCTGCTGCCAAAGATGCATTATATTCACCCATTCACTGTGAAGCAGGTGGACAACCTGCGATACCAGGCGATGAGCATCGTGGCGGCGAGGCTGGGCCGGGCGGAGCCGCCGCTGAGGAAGGAGGTGGTGGAGTACATGCTGGATGTGGACTCCCACATGTGGAGCATGAGGAGGAGCAAGGCCAACTTCTTTCGGATCATGTCGCTGCTCTCGGGGACCGTCGGTATTTGCCGGTGGTTCCACAACGTTTGCCACTGGAAGAATCCAATCACGACGATACTAGTCCATGTCCTGTTCCTGATACTGCTCTGTTACCCGGAGCTGATCCTGCCGACGATGTTTCTGTACATGTTTATGATTGGGCTGTGGAATTATAGGTTCAGGCCGAGGCACCCGCCGCACATGGACACGAAGCTCTCATGGGCGGAGGCGATTCATCCGGACGAGCTCGATGAGGAGTTCGACACGTTTCCGACGTCGAAGCCGCATGATTTGGTCCGGATGAGGTACGACAGGCTTCGGAGCGTGGCGGGGAGGATACAGACGGTGGTAGGGGACATGGCGACGCAGGGGGAGAGGTTTCAGTCTCTACTGAGCTGGAGAGACCCCAGGGCGACCGGCCTGTTTGTGATGTTCTGCCTGGTTGCAGCCGTGGTGCTGTATGTGACTCCATTCAGGGTGATAGCACTGGTGGCAGGACTGTATACGCTGCGCCACCCCCGGTTCAGGAGCAAGCTGCCGTCGGTGTCCGGCAATTTCTTCAAGAGACTGCCGTCCCGGATTGATAGCATGCTCTGAAGCGATGGTGGAACCTGGGTAGGTGGAAGATGATCATGGCCTCTCCGATTTGTTGTAGCTTCGGCATTTGTTGAATTCTACTGCTTTTTGTAACATGTTTTAGTTAAATGGCGTAATGATTTGCGAGTTCAGGTTTCTTTTTTTTTTTTTGGTTCGTATTGGATGGTGAGGTGACGACTGCATACGACTGCCAGGTCCTCACTTTAGCTTTTTAATATGACGCGTTTTGAGTTGTTTCTCCCGGCTTTACGATAAAAACTACCAAGGCATCGTCTATTCACTTTTTCACAGGTAATGCGGCACCTTCAAAATAAGGGATTCCCCTTCCAACATTTTATTCTGTTTGAGGTTGTGAGGAACAATGTTTCATTGAGGGGAGTTGGAGAACAGAAAGGAGTGACTTCAATTCATCCCGTTTGATTGGAAAGAGTTTCATTTCCATTTGCATTCCAAGAGGGAATGATCCCAAGCTTCCAAGATCCAATCTACAACTCTTCCGATATTCAATCCGATTTTGATTCAGATTCACATTCTAGCCAGGAACCAAAAGCAAAAGAAAATATAGCCATCTGATCTCCATTCGGATTCTAATTGCGAATCAAAAGCTTCAAAATCAAAGATCCTTAATGGACTTTCAAAAGTAAGAATATGTGCCGTCACTGTTAAAATAAGGAAACGTTATATTCTCCTGACTGCAGCAAGTAGCTAGCATCATCAAGGATTCAAGATCAGGCTGCTGAACTTTAGCCCCACAAATTTGGCAAAAACAACTCTTTTGCAAAATTCCAATGGAACTACTCTTGGTGCTGAGAAGTTCATTCTTAAAAAAAGGTAAAAAATAACATGTGTATCAATCTATAATAATTCAGATATAACTAAATATCCGACCCACCAAATAAGACCAGAGTAAACATCCCTCGTGAACGACAAACCAAAACACAAGAAAAAAAGAAAAAAGATCAACTTCATTTCCTCGCATCCAAAACTGGAAGTAACCACTTAAAACTGAAGACTGAACAGCACTGAGGAAAGCTGCTCCAATGTTTTCGTTGCCATTTCAGAAAACAAGCTCATGTGGTTTCATGCCTGCCCTGAGAGAAAATCTAGCACCCAAATAGGCCTTCAAGTCCGGGACAGCTTCAATGGCTCTAGTCAATTGGGCATCCACGGCCTTCTGGTCATCTTTCTTCTCCTGTGGGAGTGCCTTGGTTTCCTACATTTTTTCAAAAAAGAGTTTTAGCATTAGCCAATGAGCACATATAATTGTCATCACCTAGACCCAGTGATTAGTACATAGCAACGGACCTCTTTCTGTGCATCAAAAAATTCATTTTCACTCTTCTCTGCCATCTTCTTCTTTTCCTTTGTGAAATATTTGCCATCAAATCTCTCCACATCAACCCCAGAAATATCAATCTTGGTGGACGTTCCAATGACATAAGCCTGATTCACACGACGCAGAGGAACTCCATTGATCTTGAAGGGCCCTGCAGCATGACATTACAATAAGCAACACCAAGAAAAAGTTGGTGCGACACAAGGAAATCAAGTATCAAAAAAATGAATACCGTAAATACATTAAACAGCTGGATGTCACAGCCTATTTATTCCTGGTTTGTCAGCCTACCATACTGAAACAGAATGTTGAAGGAGTTATTTGCTTTCAGCATTATTTCATCAAATTGTGCATTGGTTGAGATCACTTGGATTTTGTTCAAAACAGATAAAAACAAGACCCATGCTGTCCATGGCTGTAGTTATGCATTAATAGCTGATGCCACCAGCATCCATAATTCAAATATTTAAATTTCTTACTAGACTCTCAATTTAATTTTCAAGGACTTAATTTCAACAAATTTATCATTGTTGCTCTGAACACACAGACTAACATTCTAAGATATAATAAAAAGAAATAAAATAACAATAATACCAATGCCATTAAAATTTAATGTTTATTAATTATTTCAAAAATAATGCATTTCCAACTTCAGATGAGGGGGAAAAACAGATTGCCATTATAAGATATATTAAAGAATAAAGACATAACAAAACACCGTTTGCTTTCCCCCCTTAATATTTTACATGTAGAATATATTGCTATATGCTCTCCATCTTGTGCATTATCCTCTTTTATTCTTTTCTGCTCTTTTTCTTGCTTTCCTTCAATCAAAGCATGCTAAATAAGGCCCAACGAGCAAAGGAGCTACAGTACCTTGAGTCAGGCAGGTTGATTCAGGTCACATGGGTGAACCACTAGCAGCATCAGGTCCATGACCTGTATCGACTGGAATGAGAGGCTCGGATGAACCATCTCAACTCAACCGGACTCAATGCGAACCTCCTTCCAAAATTTTATTAGCTAAAAAAGAATGCATTGTTTAGAAGACCATACAGGTTCACCTGTCCAGTTATCTTCCTTGTTCTCTTCCATTGTCCTTATTCTCTTCCATTGTCTTATATGCACCACCAACTTCCAAGCTCTAGATTTATGATATGTTGAAATCGTGCAAGCAAAAACTTGATACAAGACATGATTATACCCCACAACAACCTAATACATCCTAAAAGACTGGAAAAAGTTTCCAAGAAAAAACAAATTTAAACATTTTAAAGAAAGGCAAAGGAGCTGTACTTAAAAGCAATCTCTGTTTCACGTTCCAAAACCTGGTTTTGATTGCAATGAACAAGGTAGGTCAACTTATTTTTATAAGATAGGTGGGGAAGGAAATCATGTAGGTAACAAAGGGTTAAAACAGTCAAACTGAAGTCTACTGGAGCGCAAATCAAAATATTATGACCCAGCCATCAACTAGTTCAGGCCAGGTTAAAGGTAGCATTGCTTACAACTATTAAGCAATGGAACATATGTACGGCATTGTCTTAAAATAAATACCAGATGCTATAAAGACAACGAACGCTGCTGGATACATTTGGAATTAAAGTCACTGTAGTTTAATGTCACAGTGATCAGTCACATAAACTAAAGCTGTAAAACATAGAACAGAAGGCATGACACTTTTGTTGATAGTAAAGATTCCAACGATAACCATACTACATCAATTTAATCGACAGTTTAGTATTTTGAAAATTGATTATTTACTATTCACGCATTTTAAGGTTTTTTGAATGGTGTGCTATGTTGTGTATGCATATTGACATATGGATGAGGAGTGAATGATGAAATTACAAGTGGCAGCCACATAGTTATTGTAATAGAGTTGGGTTAAGGGTGAAAGTGGTATGGATAATTTCCGTCCGAATTCATTTTCGTATCCGAATCAATCCGGATATGAATAAAAATTTGATGATCTGACTAATATCCGTATCCGTATCCATATCCATATCCGTCAAAGAAAAATGGATATAGATATGAATAGACAAATATCCAATCCATATCTGAATATCCGAATCTATCTATAACCCTATATAATTTTATATAGTATTTATTAATTTTCAAAAAAAAATATACAACCATATGAACATGCTATTAACTTGATCTATCATCTATTAGTAATATCTTTGATTCTGTAATTATAAAATTTAATTATCTAACTTATATCTGTAATTATATCCATACTTCAATATTCGAATTGTATCCTTATCCGGTTAAAATAAATATAGATATGAATTTTTTCATCCGAATAATATTCGTATTCCTCAGATAAAACAAATATGGATATGGATATGCTGGTATCCGATCCGTATCTAATCCGGTTCCAGCCCTAAGTTGGGTTCACCAACTACACCAATATTTTAGAAGGTATTTTTGGTATCCTGAAAAATTTTCTGAATGTGGAATTGGCAGCTTCTAAAGGCACCGCAACACAGCATTACCACACCCAAAATAAATCCTAATCATAATCATGTAATAGCACTTCTCCTAAATTCAATCATTAGATATCCAACCAACCAAACCAAACCAATGAACAAGTTTACCACCAACCTCCATTTGTAACTCATCATCAAGTGTGTTTGACTTCTAGTAATTATATCTAATAATACCTAAACAAATCCTTCTAAGAACTGTATTGTAAGATAAGGGAAAAACAAACTCAAAGTAAAGGATAACCTTTTAGTACTTTGCCTACGCCATGGTTTTAATATAACGAAGACAAATTTCTTCACACCTTCCAAACATACTTACTATCGTAGCTAATAGGATAACTGAAACATTATATGTTAATTTTCTACGCTAAGTTCACTCAACAGCACATAATTACTAAGTACAGCAAGAAAAGACCCCCCACAACAAGGTGCAGACTAAACAAAACCAAAGCAACAAACATGCATTCACCAACAATCAATGTTTCATAACAATTTGCAGCTCCAGCCGAAATATATGATTGGCTCACCAAAAAGTCTTAATTTTCTTTTTGTAAAGAAAGGCAAACTTCTAAAGTCTAAACAGCATAAACAAATCCTACACGTCAGCAACAACATCGAGTTTCTAAAGTATAAAAATAAAACCTTAACTATTCACCTAAAAAAATAAAGTACTAACAAATGCAATACAATAGACCCAAACTAAACCGAGCTACAAACACTCACCAGTAACAAGAAGCAATCCCGAAGGCAACTGCTTCAAGAAGACAACCCTCTTCCCCATAAACCTCCCCGCAAGAAGAATCAATACCGTCCCAGGCGTAATGCTCGGCCTGGTCTCAAAATCCAAATAAAAAAACCATTGATTCTTAAATAAGACAGCGACATCAAAGGTGCATGAAAGAGGAGGGGGGGGGGGGGGGGGGTTATGTGGGGACCTGAGTTTGGTAGGCTTGGGCTTGCGGTGATTGGGGATGGGGGTCTTGACGTCGTCGGCGGGGTAGAACTTGGGGGCCTTCTCGGCAGGCTTGGGCGGCGCTGCCTTGGGCTCGTGGCGGGGAAACGATCCACCGTGCTTCGCCCCAGCCTCCTTCGCCGCCATTGTCCTCCCTCAGAACACCACAGCGAGCACCGACGGGAGGAATTGGAGAGAAGGTGGCGGGAGGAGGAGAGAGAAAATCCCCGAGTGCTGGATTTATAACGAGGTACATGAGAACCCGCAAACCCTAATCGCCGGATTGAGGTCATATGCACTCCCGTCCGTTTTGCGTGGAGGTTCGCATGACAAGATCTGGCCAGAAATTGGGCTGGACCTGACCAACTGCAAACCCATCAGGGGCTTGAGATGTAGGGCGTGGGGTGGCACATGGGCATGCGCACGTGCACTCATCACCTATCACGGACTCACGGGGCACGACGGAAGATTGACGTTTCATATCATCTAGCATTCAACCGTGGCATTGTGAGAATTTAATTAATAATAATAATTATTATTTTTATAAAAAAATATTTTTACTAATTAATTTCATGATGAAATCAAAATGATCTCTACAATTTTTTTTTTTCAAAATAACCTTTCAAATAAAAATTATTATATTTGATAAATATCCGATATCCAATATTTTCATACAGTGCTCGATAAAATCCTTCAATTTCCTTTTTTGTACAAATTCTGAATTAAAACTACATAGCTAAAAGCATTTCATATTTCATTTTTCTGTATCTTTTCTAAAATATATTATCCTGAATAGCTTCATTGCTTCTTGAACCAATTCATTTTTGTAGAGTCTATCAAGCATGACAACTACATTAGGAATGAGCCCAATCTTCTTCATCTTCTTAAGATTGTCATTGACATCTTTTGGTGGAGACTCGAGCACCATGGAGTTAGATTAGATGATTGTTTCGTTTGCTTATGAGGAGTTTTTTTCACCTTTCCACTATAGTCGGTATCACCAAGATTCAATTTTTTGAAGAGGATAGATGGAGAACACAAAGCTTCGGAGGTGGCGGGATAAAAGAAGGGAAAAGGGTTCTGGCTTTTAACGACCGTGACTCTGACTCTGTCTGGCTTTTATTTTCTTCCATTTTTTAGAATAAATTTGAGTTATAATAATTTAAAATATTTTTTACTTTTTTATCATACAATTTATATTTAAATTTTTTATTTAAAAATATAAAAAATAAAAAAAGAGATACGTGGTGTTGTGGAAGATTATTTTATAATCTTACATGTCAACATGGAATGCCACTCCTAATACCCGTGTATCGCTTTACTATTATTATATAGATAGATAGATAGATAATAATTTAAAATATTTTTTTTATTTTTTATCATACTATTTATATTTATATTTTTTATTTAAAAAAATATAAAAAATAAAACTTGACATGTGGTGTTATGAAAAATTATCTTATAATTTTATATATTAATACGAAATACCATCCGTAATATTCGTGTATCGTTTTACTATTATTATATAGATAGATATAGATTTAAAATATTCTTTATTTTTTTATCATACTAGTTGTGCTTTTATTTCTTTTTAAAAAATATAAAAAATAAAAAAAATAAAATTTGATACATGGCGTTGTAGGAGATTATCCTATAATCTTACTTGTCAATATGAAATGCCACCCATAATACTCGTGTATCACTTTACTATTATTATATAGATTAGAATAATTTTGCTTCTTGAAGTTTGGCTCCGATACAATTATTCAAAAAAATTTTTTTTTTGTGCACTATGAACGGGGTAGAAAATCCGATGTAGAGCGTAGAGCCTTTTTTGATGGGTCAATATAGCTATCGTATTCTAACGTATATTTAACATCTATAGTTTTAGATTTCGTTTGAAATTTTGAATGACGAAAATATTTCTGCTCTTTGAAAAAAATTATGACATCTTATGTCCGTATTATGACATCCTACGTACATGAAGTCATAATTTTTTTTCACGAGATGTTATAATATGACGGAGGATGTCATAATATGCATAAGATATCATAATTTTTTTCAAAGTACAAGATATTTTTATCATTCAAAATTTTTAAATGAAAAAATAAAACTGCAGATATTAAATGTGTATTGAAAAATAGTTGGACAAATATGTCCCTTCCATATTATGACATCTTAAGCCAAATTATGACTTTTTATGCACAGGAAGTCATAATATATCAAAAGATGTCATAATATACCACAAGATATTATATTTTTTTTTCATAGGATATCATAATATGATGCATCAAACCCTAAAAAGAAGGACTAAAAGAAAAAGAGTAGTTTCAAAAGCCAGCTTGCTAGCTGACTTGACCCAACTAAGCTTGACATACCCTGCATAGACTAAAAGAACTTAGATTTAGACACGAGTGTTGAACTCTTTTGTCCCACGTGAAACGGAAAATAATCCCAAAGGCAATCATGATGTTTATTTCATGCCTTTCGTCAATTAAGCCTGGAGATGGGCCAAACATTGAATATTCTACAACATCAGAGGATGCACTCAAAGTCCGATTCTAACATACTGCCTTTTTTTTTTGGTAGAAGATTCTAACATGCTGTTAATATCCCACTTAAAAACTAGTTCCGGCAATCAACTGAGTATATCGAAGGACTCGCGAGGTAATTCTGATAGAACAAAATTGAGTATCCCTAACAGAGATATCTGATTTTGTTTTTTTCAATCAAAAACGAAAAAAAAGAGATATCTGATTTTTATGACAAGGAAAACAATGCTAGCAATCTTAGTACACTAGATCATATTGCGGGAGAAATATGTTGATATATGAACAGTGAACACAGACAGCTTATTCTATAAATAGCAGGAGAAACTAGTTTCAGAAACAGTGCAAGAAACAGATGTGGAAAACAATTTGCTCGAATAGAAATATACTCATGGATGTACTACAGCACTACCACGGAACAGCCTCCATGAATAAAGTGGAACGTCTGGCTCTGGTTCCTTAATCACAAACACCAGTTGATAGTTTTATCTATCCAAAAATAAAAATCATCTTATAATTCCACACCACCTGATGGATTTAATCCCTGGTTCAGAGAAAACATGTATCACAGCCTTCACTTTTTCTACTTCCAGGAATTGAAAAGCAGGAGCATAACCAAAATTCTGCTTTTCATATGCATACATGTTCTGTAGGTTCGGCAGAAACAAAGGCAGGCAAACTTCATTCCTTCCACATGTCTGCAAACTCGTCAGGTTCCAAAGGATTTGACATTTCATGCATCTTCCTCCTTGTCTTGGCCTTGACCTTCTTTGCATACTTTCCAGCCTTTTTCCTCTTCTCAAGTGCCCGAATCTGATGCAAGTTGAAAAGGTAAGTGAAAGAGCAATATACAAAGGTCAGTGAGGTTGAGACAATTACAAAGTCCCCGGAACATAATGTAATTGACCATAATTGGATGAGATAGGAAAAATGGGTAGAGCAAGAGTGTAGTCGGTCTGGTGCTTTCAACTGTCACCCCTATAACCACACTTAGAAATATAAAATCATAATTGAGATGCACCATACAATGTCAATGAATACAATCTATACCAAGGATTTAGGTCCCAATGGAATGTCGGGACACTAGGACAAGGTACCATCCCATGCGTCCTCACTAGCATCCCAACATCTCAATTAGGATGTCTTGGGACATCCTCTGTCCCAAGTATTAGGCGGCGGCACGTCCCGTTCCATGAAAAACCAGAACAGCCCCGTCTCATGGAATTTAAAACCTTGATCTGTACAATGACACATTCTTATATTTCTTGGCATGCAACAAATCAACTGTTGCATACATGAATAGGAGACTAAAGCAGAGGTGGAAAAGATATGTTCTAAAAAGACTACATGCAGAGATCCAGGATGTTAGTAAAAAAACAAGACTGAGAAATTTCATGAAATCCATGCATCTGCCAAAAGGATGATTTTGTTGCTAATCTAATGTATAACTGCAAAAGGGCTGGATCGAGGAACATGGCTCTCTTGTGAAGGCTTTGTGCATGAGGTAATATCCCAGTTGAGAAAACAAGCAACTAAAGTTTCATGGAATGACCAGATGAGTGGTCTGCATCAAGGTTGGATATGAAAAACTGAACTAAATACAAGGTGGGTATTGGCTTGCTTCCAGAAGAATCCTTCAAAAAACAGCACTATTAGGGATACATGCACAAGTCAATACAGAAAATTTCTCACAGGAACAACAGAGTCATGATAGGAGACTGCTGCAGATGGCAAAAGTTTGCTTGTTTTCACAGAAGGTACCAGCTGGGAATCTGGTGGACGTTTGGCAAACCAAAGAAAAGCAGTGCCTTGTGAAAACTTATGGAAGATCAGATTCATAATTATAGAACCAGATCATTTAACAGCTTGGCAACCTTTCACTTGAGGAAGGCATGGATGTCACCTGGCTTATCATGTTAAACAAACAATGGAAAAAGTCTTCAAAACATCACAAATTATCTCTATCAACCTTTTAAAGAAAAATACAAAGGAGTTTAAACCACAGGATTGGCAGATGTTTCCAATGAGCTGGATTGTTTGTGAAAACAATGAAATAGAGAGATCCATAGATGAACATGGAAAAATCATTAAACAATAGTACTAAGTATCAAAATAAAACAAAACAAAGATTTATTTGGCAACACCTCTGGAGATTCTGTTTGAAAAATTACGCACACTGATGGTGTCTGGCATACCTTCTGTAAGGGATGCAAAATGTTTAAAGAATATAAAATTGGAAAACTATATATATAATAGTTGACATTTAGGTCCTATTATAATTACATATATAATCTCACTGTTGTGTAGGACCATGAGAAGAAAATTTCATATAGACCTGCATAATAATTTAAGTTTGCTAGGCATGAGCTCAAGGTGAGCCCTGATCTAGATACACTGAAATATTAAATTCTCTTGGTTCAATTTCAAATGGAATCATTTCACTCTCAAGTAAAGGAAGACTGGTCATGAGAGAAAACTGGTTGAAACAACCCATCCCAAATGCCTCATCAGAACTTTCAGTCAAGTGTACTTGTAAATAAATACAGTTCTGGTTTTGGTCAAATGAAATGTTACAGATTTCGACCAAATGCCAATCAAATGTTTACATACTAATTTCTGTTGTAGGTATTGGATTTTTGCTAATTTTCCTCCAAAAAAGAAAATCTAGATGAAATGACATACTGGATATTACTTTAAATCATGTAAAAAATCACATGTAAACATAAGGAGAGAGAATATGACAACAGCTACCTGGTTAGGTGATACATAAAACGGGTTCTCATACAATGTCGGCCCACCAAAACTGCCCGCAAATATCTTGATTGGATTCAAACAAAATCTTGGACCAACCTATTCGCATCCAAAACCATGTTCTCAGTGTAAGCCAATATTCAAGTGAGAATACATACCTTAAAATCTTGGGGAAAAAACCTATATGATACCTCTACAAGTGTCATTTTGTCTAAGCCTCCACGGTCCACTTTATCTGTTTCATTGTGAGGAACAGAAATCTGCAAGGCCATCAGATTCTAATAAGGTCCAGAAATCATGAGAAAAGAGAACATATTGATAAAAATCTGGAAACGAATTTTATGGTTCAAAAGCTGCATCTTAGTGCCCTTCATAGCAGAGTCATCCAGGACTCGTACATTAGACTTAAACATGGGATATAATCCCCAATCCATCTTCTGGTATATGACTTGCAATTATGCCATGCCTTTTTGGTTTTTCCAGTAGGTTCATTATGATTAACGGGTGCAGGTTATAACAACATGACAATATCAACAAGTGTCGCAAAATTTTGCACCACTCTTCTCAAGAAGGGACCAAGTATTGTACCTTCAATATCATGCAATGGATCAGTAAAATTTTTGGTACAGTGAAAATTCAAAGACTTTTGGCCACCAAAATCTATTCACTGTATCATATAGTTATGATAGCTTCCACAACTAAGTTTAAGAGTAGAGTTAGGCCCCCCTCCCTGGAGGGCAAGTACTTGACCACATATGGAACATGCGGCTTTAACTTTCAATTATGAGAGAGCTTATAAGCCAGGATCTTTCAACCTAAGGCGCACTCACAATGAAATTTATCTGCAAACTCACCTCCACATCTTTATAAGCACTTCCATATAACTTTTTGAGAGCTACTATGCATTGTGTTTGCACCAAAGCTATGCTCAAGCAGCAGGTTTGTGAGTTGTTCTCAGGTCAAATCAACTAGTAATTGTGACCTTGATGTTGAATACTTAAACTCATTATCTGGATAAAGTGGATGCCATTAGACATAATATATTCATGCAGACTGGATCTTGTTTCACATAACTTTGAGGCAGCAGATGTGATAAATGCTCACCAATAGGCACTGTGCTTAACAACAGGACAAGGTGGATTTCCATTAGACATAATATATTCATGCAGACTGGATCTTGTCTCATGTAACTGTGAGGCACCACCTGATAAATGCTAACCACTAGGCACCATGCTTAACGATAGGATCCCAATTCACATTTCATGCCAAAATACATCAGAAGTGGATGATGTTTCACATGTTCAAAACTTTTTTATCTTGCCAATGCAACATTGCTAACTTGTATATTGGTAAGTCAGCAACTACTCCTAAGCATGATTGTGTGACAAAATCACCTGATAATTCCGAAACCATATGTGATCATCGACAATTGAAAAAACAAAGACATGGTCGTGGAAAGGTTTAGCTTTTCTGTGATCTTTCGGTGTCCCAAATATCTGCAATTAGAAAGAAAGGCATTAATATATTTGCAGCAAAACAATGTCATGAACACAGACAAGCAAAGAAACTTTTCAAGAAAGGCCATTAGCATCAGCCACAGAATCGTGCAGATATTAAAAAAAATATCAATTGCAACATTGCTGTGTTTCAAAATGGCAGCAAGCAATGCAAACTTCATGGTACAGCCTAAAAGTGCCTGTCTCTTTGTATCATTATCTGCTCCAAAGCCTAGAATTGTCATCCCGAGATGATTAACAGCTATGGCAACTAATTGCTAAAATATCATCATCCAATCAAAACATCACCTGAATTTTAATAACATTGCCAGGCAACTACGAAAGACAAGAAAACATCTCGAATGCAGCTTGGATTGCTGAACAGTTAGAGAAAATCCTAGATAATACAATAGTTGTGCTTGCGACACTAATTTTCATGGTTTTCCACTATCATTCACCATCGCAAGTGACAATAGTTTTGGAAGATAGTTCGCCTCTAGTCTAAGAAATGTACTATATAATTATCACGATAGTCTATACTATGCATGTTATAGGCCCTCAGTGTGTTCCCTATTTGTCTATAAATATATTATTATTCTTAGATGAGTCGACAATTTGCAGAATCACTTTATATAAGGGAACCACTTATGTGGTAACTTGTGTAGCAGAAGTATCAGATTGCTCTGCCTGATGAGTTAAAAAACTCACTCCAACTATTGACCCTTACATTCCATAGCCACTAGAAAATGAACACCATAGGGGCTCATCAGCAAATTGGGAAGCAGAAATTTTTATCCCATATTTGCATAAAAAAAGAATCATTGAGGCTATTACAATCCACCATGCCTTCCACATATTTGATGCTAACACAATTCCTTTACTTACCTCACAATAAAGGTTTCTTTCAATGTGGCACTGCTAAATGCACGATGATTTGGTTTACACATCATTCTTTCCAATTTCGAAATAAGCATGCTTTGATGCCTGACAAAATGTCAATGGAGAGACTGTTCCGCTTCACATATTCCTTATACACATTATACACAAGGTAGAAATTCTTTTTGTCCAATAAAATATCACAATTCTACATATGGGACCCCATCAGATTTGAATATCTCTTATCTGATTCAAGAATAACCTTCCATCCCAATTTAGTCACTCATTAAGCAAGCATAGTCTCTCATTTTCATGTTCCAAGGAAGCTCATCATAATCAAAGCCTAAACAGTGCAAACCCGATATTTAAAGATTGTTATGTGATTTTTTGTTTATAGTTTTCCACTGGTCCTTTACCCTCTAATGAAATCAATTCAAGAATAAAGTAATCAATTTCCATGTTTATTCATAGGGACATGACCCACTACATCAATTTACAAAACAATAGCAACCACAAATTCTTTCTCCAATATAATTTTGTTGCATAATAGGATAAGTGGGCAACTAACATAGATCCACAAGGAATTTAATCACAGTCTGGGTTCCTCTCACTATTGCTAAGTATAACCGTGATTTCCTTGCCTAACATAATCCTTCAATATTTCAATATCATTCTTGGTGACATTCATCAGTCATCCAGATATGAGGGACTAGTTCTCATGTATACAGTACCAACTGGACCAGACTAACCAATTACGGCTGTAATGCACCCGAGTGTAGTTCTCCCACATTTAACACACATCCTGAAGTAATAACAAAATAAAAAAAAAAAAAAAAAAACTTTGTCATGCAGAATTTGGAAAAGACCACATTTATCTACTCGACTACTCCAGCAAGACTAAACTTCTTTTTTTAAGAACTGCAATGTAAAGTTAAGATTAAAAGAACACATTGATTCATGAGGTTAAATCCTGAACCTGATGTCTTCTTCAAAGTTTGGAACATCTCTCTTCCAAATGTTTGTGGCTAGTACTTGAGACAATGAAACCATGAAACATTTTCACTGGCCCATCTTCGCCAAATCAAACTTTAGTTCATCCTATTCCAAATTCATGATTTTTCTACAAGTCGATTGGTGGTTCTGTTTCATTGTTAAAGGTACACATACCACTGGCATGCCTGACATCTGACAGCAGCAAATATGAATACTGAAAAACACCACAGAGGTTCAAACAAACAGGACAAAAATATAGATGCCTTTGACATGCAAAAGGTCAAAAGGAAAGAGCCTCAATTTCATCTTGAAATGGCAACCATAATTACAGCATTCTATATAGCTGCACCACCAAGATGAGATACAACAAAAAACTTCAAAATGCATCACAACAAGCTTCATTTGCCACACATAGACTGATGCCTCAAGTTTTGACTTAATCCATTAAACTATATTTTTCAGGAGTCAGTCTGTTTAATATAACCATGTAACATGGTTATATTTCCATTTAGTTTTTTTTTTTTTTTTTTTTTAAAGCTCTATCAAGTGATAAATTGACCGGGAGAGTTTTTGGCATAGCTAGAGTTTATCGATTTGCATTTTCTGTAAATAGAAGGTGGCCTTATAAGGTGAGTGTTTTCATTTCTTATTTCCAAATTTTAGGTTTTATTTAAAAATGCTTGGTTAAAACAAGCATAAGGACTCAAATTCTGAACAATTTTTGAAATTCAAATTTCTGCCACCAAAACCACCATACCTGTACTATGATCTCCTTTAAAAGCTTCCAGTAAGGCTCCTTATCAAAATTTGTGGAAAATGTTAAGATTGGGCGAGATCCTTTTAAGTGATTCCCAGTAAGCTTCAATTCCTCCATCGTGTGCACTATAAATAATGAAAGGTATATAGTTAATTAAATCATAAATGTATGAGGGTCGCAGAGTAAGCAGACACAACAGAATTGTTTCAAGTTCTTATTTACGATCAAAAGACAGATCAGCTGATGATGAAGTTCAAATGGGAATTAAGATTTCTACATCATGTTGCAAACCTCTTAGAGACTTAGACACATTATGCAGATTCATATGATGTTAGGGATTGACAATACGTACCAGCATTAACCAAGAATTTGACAGATGGTCCACTTGGGCACTTGGCCATCCAGAGGTAAAGATCTTTCTGCTTTCTGCACTGATGTAAAAGTATCACACAAGGAATCAACAGACAGAAATTGGAATTATGATTGCATTAAAAAAATTAAAAAGAAAAAGCAGTGATGATAGAGTAGAAATATCAGATGTAACCAAACTTCGCTTTTAATCTGCTAGACTGACAACCTGACAGCATTCTAATCATGTTACTGGAAAGAAAAAAGGGTTTCTCTTTCACTTGATTTAAAAAAAAAATAGTAACCTATCCACCACTTGTATGGAAGCTTAGAGCCTTGATCTCAAATGCTTCCAGATGCTAAGCTCATGGTTGCTGAGTTTAAGTACATCCGAGGACTAATATTGTGGTGGTATTCACCAAAGCCAGCACAGCATCTCCCACACAAATAGTTGGGAGGGCAAGTAACATTCGATAAATAGACTTATACTGTACCTCAAAAAACAAGCAGCTGGAGCAGTTCCTGAGCTCAACCAGCTCATTAAGGGTAGCCCCTTTGCTCTCTTTAGATTCGACCTTGCTATCTTTCTTGCAGTGAGGAAGAAGAGACACCACATTCAACATCAAATGTCGATACCTACCAATACAGATTAAATATTATTCAACAATACATAAAAGAAAAAGAAGAACCTTTCAAAAGTTACGGTTCCAAAGGCACAATCATTCCAGTCTACCTATAAGTTATTCGCCTTGAGCATGTAACGAGAACCTTCTCTTTGTTTCTAAAGACCGGAGAATCATTCTGCTTCTCAACTCTCCCCTCTTTCCATCCTGTAAGAGTCCGCTGGGGTCTCATGGGGCGGTTTCCTCCTTCTTTGGAGCTTCTGAAGCCCCCTCATGCTTCCGCTTCTTCCCCATTCCCACTGATCCTGACATGTTACCGTTACTAAATTGAAGCAGCAACAAAAGGTGAAGATCTACTGTTTAAAGAAATGCTTCTCTCACTTCATAAAAAATCGTACTTTGGATGGATTCCAGTTTAATTTTGTGCAGCAACTAGTACAATATCCAAGGAAAACCAGGTTCCAACATAAGATTAAACAAGGGGAAAGATTTACAAAGCAGAAGTGCTTAGATGTAAGGAAAGTAGAATATAATACTCGTGCTACGATCTACCGTTGCTAAATAAAAGAAAAACCTAATTTTCGAATTAAAAAGGCAACTTTTTCATCAATTTGAGTGGAAATTTGAGACATATGAGCGCATTAATCAATCAAGAACATACATGCAACTGGAAAAAGGTAAATGAAAAGGCAATCGAAGAATACAACATGCTCAGAGACAAGAACTAAGTGAAGGAGAAGAAGTTACCCTACCTGAGAACGAGCCTGGAGTGAATTAGGGATTTTCGAGTAGGAGAGGGAGAAGCAAGTTTACTAACTACGATTTCGGGAAGTGGCGAGAGGGTGATGGGAGATGGTACGAGTGGGGGTGGGGGGGTGAGGTGTGGTGTGGATGGCTAGGGTTTAGGTTTTTGGCTTCGGGTTCGTGAAGGAGTGCCAAGGGGTCGGGTTTGGCTCCGCCTCATACCTACCCGCATCCTGTTCACACTTATTGTGAGACCCGGATCCGCAGCCAAGGACGATGGAAGGGTCCAAATATGAACACAGATGATGGTAGCCTCAAAGAACGACTTACAAATTAGAATTTACAGAGTCATTTACCGCAGCATGGCTAGGTGAATGCATTTATAAGGAAAAACATTGCTCCTGTTGTAAGTTCCCTTAGATTCGCTTAGGGTGCGTTTTGTTATACTTTTTAATTTTTAATTTTTAATTTTAAAAAATATTTTTTATTTTTTATTATTAAATAAAAATAAAAAATAAAAATATATTTGATAACTATATTACTATAAAACAAAAAAGTAACGAGAGAAAAAAATTCAGAAAGAAAAAAAAAGAGGAGTGAAGAGGTGAAGAGCTCGATGAGAGAGAAAGATTCGGACTCTTTACTTTTTGATTTGGCATTTTAGATGTGTGAAAGAAAAAAAAATTGAAAAATAATTTTTTTTTTATTTTATATATAAAATAATTATTTTGATTTTGATTTTTTATTTTTTTATGGTGTTACCAAATATTATTTTTTGATTTTTATTTTTTAAAAATAAAAAAAATTAAAAAATATTTTTTAATAATTAACCAAATGCATTCTTAATTTATTTTTGATAAACATGAGGTGTTAAATATGAAGAGTATTTATAGTCTTACAGGAGAGAAATTACTCCAAGTCAACTGATCATCGAAGGAATTTCAAAGATAATTTTTAATTATCGATATGTTTAGATGTCTATTTGAATATTTTTTTATAGAATTGAATTGAAAATTTTATGAGATTCATGAATTAAGCTGTCCATTTATATATGGCTGTGTATCAATCAAATACTATTGAGGCACAAATAAATTTTATGGTAAGAAAAAAAAAGATCTCCATTTAATTCAATGACTACAACTTAGATTGAATTTGGACGAGCTCTTAAAAATATAAGGTGGATCGACCAACATGTAATTTTCAGTCCAATCTATAGAAATATTCAAACATGTACTAAAATGTTGAGGATTAAATATTGAGGATAGAAGAGTCTTTGATTATTTCTAGATGTTCTATTCAAAAAATTATGAAAAAAATATTTATCAATTCTCATGAAAAGAGGAATGCATTTTCAAAGAAGTATTATTGTTGATTTTTTACTAGGTATGCAGATACCTTTTTGAACAGAAAATAACGAGAGAGAGAGAGAGAGAGAGAGAGAGAGAGAGAGTGCAGTATTTAGCGGACCTCCAACTTTCTAAGCCCTTTAATTTTTTCTTTGTCTTTACAATACCCTTGTAAAGGTAGGCCCAAGTTCAGGCTGGAATTCAGGCCGGTTCAAAAAGGCCCAATAGGAAATAGGCCTGGAATCTTCAGTGCCTTCAGAAGTGTTTGGGTGGGCTCAAAGTGTGGGCTCCAGGGACGAGAAGACGGGAAGTCTGCGTCACCATGCCAGTGAGGTGGATGGGATGGCAAAGAGGGGACGTGAAGGGGAGAGAAGACCCAGTCAACTCAACGACAAATTCGACAACATTATATTCAGAAATACGCGTATAAACGTAGTCTTATTTGACTATTTCAGGAGGTTGTACTGAGCCCAGCCTAACTTCAACATGGCTATAATGTATGCTGGGTCTAGGATTCGGAATTCACCTCGTGTGGTTGGTGAGTTTTATAGGTCAGACAAAGTACACATACCAAATGGGAAAAAAGGCATTTATAATGACATAAATTAATCACAGCCATGATGCAATAATTATTAAATAAGGAAGAGTACTGCAAGTCTCGTGGGAGAAGACAATTGTAAGACTGCACGTAGATGAGCTGATAAAGCCGAAATTATGTGAATATAGGGATGAAAGAAAGGAAAAGAGAGCTGATAGAGAGCTCCATGAAATAATATTTTATTGAACAATCCATCTATATATATATAGAGTTGACGCATTCTAATATAGCCTCTTGATAAACAATTTAACAACTTTCTTTTGAGATAATTTTCAAATAGTCATAGTTTTCTTGGTTAACTGTTGCAACTTTTTCTCAGAACTATTGTGGCTAGTTGCCTCATTAATAAAAAAACTACATTTATATGCCTTCGCAGTATTCGTGTGGTACCCATATACGAGGACACAAAACAAATTGTCATCGGCCTTATGAGATCACAGCCAATGTTAAAACCAGAACCGTCCTATCTAGCGCTGGAGCGGCTGGATACTCCATGATACACTGGTGTGTGACTCACACTATGCAGTGGGTCTTCATTCGTACAATCAATAATCATCGGTCAAAATTTTTTCATTGAAATTAAAATAAAAAATAAAAAAAATTAACCACCAACTTGCAAATTTATTTTTAAATAATTTTTTATTATATAAGCAGGAGAAATTTTAAAATAATATGAAAATTTTAGAAAGAATTATGTCACCTTAATTTTGATTTTTTTGAGGATGGCATGATCAATGATTTCTTGCACAGTGAATGATAATAATTTCAGTAAATATATGAGAAATATATGTTATAGAATGTTTAACAAAAAAAATATTATCGAATTGTGCTAGGAGATTTTTTCTAGGGCATATGTCTAACAGAAACCATAAGAATATTCTAGTAGGCCCATATCTAAAGGCTCAGCAAATTTTTCTACATGAAAAAAATTTAAGTTTTATTTAAATTTTTAAATATTTATTTTTTTAAAAAAAGAATTTAAAATCTTACTCTGACATTCAGAAATAGATGTATTTATATTTCGTTGGCAACCTAGTCAACCACGCAATCGTGATGATATATCTGTTATAGTATTACATGCCGCTTGTTGATAAGCATTTTCGAAAGTCTGATATCGAACAATATCTATATTTTCTTCACTAGTTACAGTAGAATGATAATGTATTTGGATCATTTTCTTCTTCTTTCCATCATGCTTTGAATTATCATTTACTTTTATCAATCGTTGACTTCTTTGTTCTCTAAGAATCTGCATCCTCTTCGCTCTATGTTGTCTATATATACTTGCACAATTCATTCTATACCTTACATAATAAATATGTTATACATTTTATTCAAGAAATGTAGAATAATTTTAAGCATGAAAATTGTAGTATCATGAAAATTCAATATTGTTTGCAATGTACATTCATTTTATTTAAGTAGACATGAATGATAGTCATATTATTTTTAAGACTTTGCATAACAAAATGAATAATAAATACAATATAAATAACTTAGTGTAAAGTCATGTATCACATAATTGACAGTATTTCATAGATAGAAAACAATATACATGTATTTACATTGTAGTGAATATTACACTACTAAACGAACTATCTACAATGAAAGATTTTTTGATATAAAAGATCAAGGATGAATATATCAAACTTTTCTTGGGATAGACTCTATAATTTTTCTAATAATATGCCTAAGTGTTGCTTTTGATAGATATGAACCACCTAACACTGCATGTCCATGATGACAAAAATTAGGGCATAAAAAAGAGTGGCTGATCGAGTTATATTCTTTTTCATGTACTTATCAACAAAACTCTTTACTAACTAGGAATAGTTCTTTTGTGGTGTTGGTGATCCTAAAAAATGATCTAAATGACATTGCCAAAGTCCAAATAAAGTTGCTCATAATGCTAAGAATCTTTCTTCTTCACTCATAATATTCTCCGCAAATATAATTTTTTGAATCTTTTCATTGACTATCTTGATATGGTCAAGTATTCTATCCTATATTCATTCAATTTTCTCATCATTTCTCTAACACATACTCGTTGCACTGCACTACTTATGCCTATGGGAGTCATTTCTAAAATTATTATTTTCCTATAATAAATATATTTAAAAATCAAAAAAATATCATATACATCCTAAATTATTTAGATTTTGGAAATTTGAAGTTTAATAGAACTAAAAAGTATATGTTATCAGATTTTTGAAATAAATAACAAAAAATAAATAAGAGTGAAATCCTAATACTAAAATACTGTGTTGTATATGTAGAAAAATATATATCCCTTGTTCTTTATATATATATATATATATATATATATATTTGGATCGCCAACAATGTAAGAAAAAAACTGCAAAACACTCCATGGATCCAACACTAGTAACTGCATTCTAGACAAAATTATAAACTATACTTTATATATATCCTAAAATTTACTCGAAAAAAAAAAGCTTGCTTCCTATTCAATCTTATATTTTTAATCTAATATTTATAACCAAACAATTTAATTGTATTATAAATATTTTTAATAGTAGGCAATATATATTTTTTTATTAATAATGCTACCACAACTTAAGAATTTAATGTAACTTTTTTTAATTTTTATAAAATAAAATAATATTTTTTTGTCCATGTATATTGTCTAAATTTAACAAAATTTTATAAATAATTTTTTGAAGCATATTTTTTAATAATTTAAGGTTTTTTGCAATTACAGCTAATCTATGGATTGCTCCATAAAAATAATAAGTAGAGAGGGTTTTTTTGCAAAAATATCTTTTTTTTTTTAACTGTCATCCAGAAGTTTTTGATTTTTTCTTAGCCCCATCCCCTCTACTCCCCACTCACTTGCCCTTTTCCTTTTCTACCCCTTCCCCTCATGTCTTCCTCTTCTAACCTCCCCACTCGACCATCCCTTTCCCTCTACCACTTCTTCTTTGCCTCATTCCTTCTTCTCCTCCCTCTCCTGTTCCTTTCTTCAAGATCAATCACCCCACCTCTCTTATGGGTTCTCCAACACTTGCCCTAACCCCTTTCATGGCTCATTCAGAGCGAACACTCCTTGCTCACTGAAGCTTCGTTTCTTGAAGTGCAAATCGTTGGAGCCTCCTTCCCCTGAGGGTAGGTCACCGGAGCACAATGTCGGAGATGACAGGTAAGCTGTCCTCCCCCCCTCCCCCTTTTTTTTTTTTCCATTCTGCTTCTTCTACTTCACTTACTTTTCCCTTTTTTTTGGATTCATCTCCTTGTTTTTCCCTTTTTTTCTCTTCCGCTCTTTCCCTGTGCTTGTTTCAACACCGACAACTCCCCCCTTTTCTCTTATCCGGATCTTCTGCTGCCCATGCTTCGACGGAAGCTAGGGTTAGGGTTTTCGGTTTGCTAGGATTAGGGTCTAGGATTTGGGTTAGGGTTAGGGTTTGGATGACCAATCCAAGCCTCAACATGAAAGCCTAGTTCTCCTCCTTCACTTACTTTCCTCATTTTTTTCTTTTTTTCTAGATTCATCTCCTCATTTTTCCCTTTGATATTCTATCATCTGTGCTTCGACAGGAGCTAGGGTTAGGGTTTTTGGTTCGTTTGGGTTAGGGTTAGGGTTATGGTTAGGGCTTGGATGATCAATCCAAGCCCCAGCATGAAGTCCCAGTTCTGTTCTAGTCTATTAGCCAATAGAAAAAAAAGACCTAGCAACCCAAGCTCATATACTTCTTAGCCAAGATCATAGCCCAAATCGTACACCCTGGTCCAACCTTACAGTTCGATCAATATCCGGTCCTAACCCATTGGGCTCAGCCCAAAAATATATCAAGTCTGGATCAATCCAAACCCAAGACCAAGACCATGGGCTCTAACCCAAAAGTGTGAGCCCAGGCCCAAAATAACACGAAGCCTAAACCCATTCTTTTTTATCCAAAGAACCCATTTTTTTTTATCTAAAGGCCTAAGCGCTGCCCCAAAAGCCCAAGCCGAAGTCCAATACCCATGATCTGCAATCCACAGTCCTAAGCCCAGGCCTAAATTAAATCACAGCCTTGACCCTAAGCTCGTGTCCAGCCCAACCCCATATGCAACTGGACCCTGATCCAAATCATGGATCTTGATCCAAAAATATGAGCCTTAGCTCACATAAATGTGAACCCACACCTGCAGACCTGAACCCATCCACAAACCTGATCCTATTTATGAATCCAGATCTTTTATCGGACCCATATGTTAAACCCATTTACATACCCATATGTCAACCCATTTACATATCCCTCACTATTTCAAATTTTTTCTCTGTTCCACCCATTCAGCCTGTCAGAGTATCTTACCCTCTTTCATTCTTTCTCTGTTCCATTCAAATCCTCTTTCATAACCCAGTTCTTTTTTTCTAGCACAGGAAGGCTACTGCACCACAACGATAATTGTGCTCGGATCCTTTCATTTGAGATTTTTTTCATTTTCCTGGACATGATGGATAGCCGCTAAATTCTAATAACAACTTCTGTCCGAGTTTATGGGCACTGAAAGGCTGTTGCACCACAACAACAATCGTGCTTCAAAATTTTTTCGGCACAATAGGACTACTGCACTGCAGTAGCAACTGTATCCGGGCCCTCTGACCGGCCCTCCCCCCAAATGATATTATAAAATAAGGAGCAAAAGGCATTGTTACTTAAACAGTAACCCTCCTATATAGCTGACGAGAAATTGAATTAGGTTTCTCATATGATGCTAAAAACTACATAATACTAATAGAAAATAAAAAAAAATTATCTGATCCTGCTCTGACCAAAAACTTCCTCGCTCAAACAATCCTTTCTTACTCTACACCTAGCAATAAATCGAAATATGCAATGAGCAAATAAATAAAAATAAAGAAAGAAATCAGCCCTAATTGAAAATCCCATCTTAGGGCCTCAGCCTGAACAACTAAGCCAACAGCTTCCATAGAACCCTTCTTAAACCCAATTCTTCATGCCCTCTGTTATTCACAAATAAATGCTCCATCTAATCCACCCTCCCCACCATTCTCCCCTCCCCCCGTGCATAGCCACCATCCGTAGCCTCTATAGTATTATTTTTTTTGCCTCTTCCAGCACTGAATAGCATAGTGACACATCACTGTACCTTTCTTACCAGACCATTCTTTCTTTTAATTACCTCCCAAACCTACTCTAAGAGCTAATCAACCATCAGATCAGTATATAGTTTTACACCTCTCCTCTCCTCTCTCCCTCTTTGATTTTTTCACTTTTTTTTTTCATATCAGATCATTTCCTATATCTACCATGCCTTGCTCTCCTCCCTCCATTTTCAAATTTTTTTTTAGGCATATGGGAGCGTTGCAACTGGATACATCAGCGGTCATGCCACGTGCACATAGTCAATCCCAACTAGACACATTAGTTCCAACTATGTAGAGTCAGCTTCAATTGAACACGCTAGCAGACATGCCACATGGCGTTTGGGGAGAGCACAGGGATGCACTTTAATGTATAGTATAGATTGGACCCTATCTGATAAATTAAACTACGAAGTGACCTATCCTCATGTTACAAATAAAAAAGAGAGCATTCAGTTTAATTTGTGGTTCGAGTGCACGTGATGACGGTGATGTGCACCTCACCCAAATACCACTAAGACAAGTTGACATCTCGCAGCCACCACTTAGCTTGCGAGCCCATGCTAACGAGCTCAACAGCAGGCATCGTGGAGTCATATGAAGAGGGCTACGAGTTTGGATGGATTCGGATTGTACCTTTTCTGATAGATTCAGATTGTATCTTTTCTGAAAAAAAAGGTTGATTTTTTTTTATGATCTTAGTTATTGGACCATATTTTACATAACTTTCAAAACATGATAGAGATGTTTCTTCTTCACTACAATACAAGCTGTCTATAACGATGCAAACATCATTTAAAAAAATTCATGGTGACACAAAGCCAACGTTTCTAATATTCGTAGTTAAAATTTTATTTTTTATGGCATTTAGTGCAACATTTATATTAAACGTCAACAAAAACTTACATATTATGATATTTTGTTTCTACTTAGCGACATTTATTTCAAACATTTTTATAGTTGTATCTTTTGTGATTTAATTGCGACGTGTCTAATAAACATTACTTAAATTTTTTGTAAAAATATTTTATGGTGCTTATATTAAACATCAGAAAAGGATTTGCTTATTATGATATTTTGTTCACACTGCACGACATCTATTTCAAACGTCATTAAAGTTGTAACTTCTGTGTCTTTGTTTATAATGTTTATAATAAACGTTGCATAAGCTTCTTTCTTTTTTAAAATACTTTACGATGCCTATAGTAAACATCGAAAAAGGACCTACTTGTTATGATATTTTATTCATACTAAGCGACGGTTATTCACACAAGCTAGCATCAAAATCCAACTTATGTGAAAATAAAATTAAATAAAAATAAAAAAGTATTTTTATTTGATTTCTATGTATATTATATATATATATATATATGTATATATGTTATTTGTATTATTTACAACTTCTATTGAATGGAAAAAGTATCATGTAGCCATACTTACCCTGGTTAAATCAACCAAATGATAGGATTGGAGAAATCGATAATCAATTTTGATGAAAGATTTGAGAAACATTCAACCTATTGTCTGACCAACAAGCTCTTAATTTTTGATGCATCTTCTTTTAGACATATTTCAAAAGGACCAAATAATAAATTAGGTTTGGCCACTCCAAAATTGACTAATAAACTAATCAGTCAATTTGCTAAAATATGTTAGAATTGGATACCCTAGAGTTAGACTACTTAAAAAAAAATAAATTTATAGCAAATTGAATAAATTCGAGTTTTAATAGATCATATTAAATAATTTAAGATAATTTAGAGTGAATTAAATAAATTAGGATTAATTTGACTATGGTGGGTTGGATAGGGGTGGCAATGGGTTATACTTGAAATGAATCTTATAAAGATCCAAGTCGGGAACCAAACTTGCTAGTCAAGATCCAAATCTGAGTCTGAATATGAATACACTAGGCGAGACCTGGATCCAAATCTGACTTGAAAAAAGCTAGTGAGATCCGAATCCAAAAAATCAGATCGAATTCGGATCGAATTTTGGACTTTCAAATAAAATTATATATTTATTTTTTAAAAATTATCAATAAAAAATATTTTTGATCGAATTTTGGATTTTTGAGCTCGAATCCAAATGGATCCGAATCCAAATGTGAATTTCATTTGGATCATATTTTTTGATTTTGAGTTCGACCTAAATCGAAAATAAGTAGAATGCCAATCCAAAAGTTCGATTAAAATTCGGATCAAATTTTTGGATCACATAGATCCATTATCACCCTTAAGGTGAGATAAATTGCTCCCGTACTATTAAGTCACATTGTTTCAATAGGGTTTGATTGGATTTTCTTATTATAATAAATTGGTTTGGATGTAATATATTTACGTCTGTTTAAAATTGAACCCAACCCATTAACTTAATTTAGAATCCATATTTTTTTTTGATACAGTATCCCTCATGTTTTCAATCTCCCTCCTATGTAACCAAAAAAAAAAAATCTCCCTCCTAAATAGTTGTTCCCTCTTCCCCTCGCAAACAAAAAAAACCCTAACCCTAAAGCTTCTAGTCTTGTAAGGGTGACCGGCCACCGTCGAGCGACGATCAGAGCTGGAAGAGTAGCCGATGATAGGTACCATCTCTATTCAATTTTTCATAAAAAAAAGTGCAGGAAATGTGGAAGAGGAACTCCCATAGAGAGTTCTTCTCCTTCTTTGATTAGAAGTACCAAATCCATTCAAAAATTTGGTTTAAATCCAACTCTAATTCCTCCCCAATGAAATCTATTTAAAGGCCTATAACATCTTGATTTTTCTCATTGAAATCGCCACATTCACGATATTTTTCTTCCCATTCTTTCTTTTGGATTGTTGATGGATTATCTTGTTTTTGGCCATCAAAAATTGGATCAAAATTCATCGAAGACTAGGTAAATCCCTCCCATCTTATTCCCTTAATAATTCTTGGTTTTAATCTTGAGTTTTTGATTAATTTTTCTGCCAAAAATCACCATTAATAAAATTTTGAATCCCTTATTTTTGGTTTTGATCTTGCTTGCCGCCACCATTGGCTGCCGCCAGTCATCAGACCAAGCCGGTTATAGTCGTCGACTGCCCCCCCTCTGGCCTCAAGGATCGCTGGCAGGAAGGAGGGGGTCTACTAGCTCGGGAACAAGGGGAAAGAGGGTTTCCCCTGTTTTGTGAAAGAAAGAAGATGAAGAGGACCGCACGGATCCTCTGTCCCATGAAGAAAAGAAAAAAAAAAGAAAAAGAGAAAAGGAAAAGAAAAAAAAAAGAGAGAAAAGATTTTCACTATCCTCTCTTTCTCTCTCTAATTTTTCTCTCTCCACTTTTTCTCTCTCATATTTAACTATAGTCCCTTACCCTCCTGCTAATTATATTAACAAATTGATGTTTTAGCCATTCTTTGTGATTTATAGGTGAGCTTTTATCACATACAAGATCAGTGTGTGCTCAGGTTGGAATCTTTGATTCATAAAGGTACTATTTTTATTCTTATGGATCTTTTGATGCCTCTTTTAAAGTTCACAGACTTCAATAATATAGTTTACTTTAGAAATATAATATAATACTCTTATTACTGCTTATTAGTTTTTTGATGTTTGACTTAGTTTGCTCATATCTTTTATACTAATTTATAAATATAATGTAACTTTATTATGTTCTCACTATGCTTTTTTTATTAAAAAAAGGTATTTTTTTTGGATTCGATGGATAAATCTTGGATTCATGAGCCTAACAGAATTAGTGCAAGATATTTGCAAGGAGTTGCTGATTTTATAGATTTTGCTCTTAAATCATCTATAGATGGAAAGCTTGCTTGTTCGTGTGGGAAATGTGTTAATGGCCGCCGTTATGCTCAAGATGTTGTCATAGACCATCTATTGAATCATGGATTTTCTCTAAGTTATACTCATTGATTTTGTCATGGAGAGTCCTTATCAGGAGTCATTGGATCCAATGAATCTAATTGTACTTCTTAATTATGATCATGGATAGTGTAGTATAGATGCACAGCTTAATGTGCGACAATTTATAGAAGATATAGTTATTGGCCACACACATGAGGATCGAAATATCCATCCAAATGGTGAAACTTTGAATCCAGAGGCTTCTAAATTTCATCAATTTCTAAAAGAAACTGATGAAAAACTTTTTAAGGCGTGTATGAAACATAGCAAGCTCTCATTTATTCTTGATCTATTTCATAAGAAGTACTTGAATGGATAGAGCAATAAATCTTTCAAAGTATTGCTAGACACATTAAGAAAGACATTATCAGAGGGAGATAAGTTGCCTAAATCATCTTATGAGGTCAAAAAGCTTATTCATGAACTGGGACTTGGTTATGAGAAAATTCATGTTTGTCCTAATAATTGTATGTTGTTTTGGAAAGAAAAGACTGATGATCAAATTTGTTCAACTTGTGGTGCTTCTAGGTGGGAGACCAATGCTAGTGATTCCAATGTTGGCTCTTCTACATCAGCAAATAAGAAGAAAAAAAAAGCTAAAAAGATCTTGCGATGGTTTTCATTAAAATCAAGATTGCAAAGATTATTTATGTGTTCAAAGACAGCACCGTTGATGCAATGGCACTTTGAAGGTCGTAAGGATGATGGGTGTCTGAGGCATCCTGTTGATGCTCATACATGGAAAGAGTTTGATACTCGATATAAAGATTTTTCAAAAGATTCTCATAATGTTCGATTCGATTTAGCTAGTGATGAATTCAATCCATTTCGAACATAAGTATTCAACATAGCACTTGGCCAGTCATTTTAATTGTGTATAATTTGCCTCCATGGTTGTGTGTGAAACAACATTGTTTTCTTATATCTTTACTCATTCCTGGCCCTGAGTCATCTGGAGAAAAAATTGATGTATTCATGCAGCCATTGATCGATGAGTTGAATGATCTATGGGTATGTGGTATAGAAACATATGATGCACATTCAAAAAGTATTTTTTAAATGTATGCTGCACAGATGTGGACTATTAATGATTTTTCTGCTTATGGAATGTTATTTGGTTGGAACACTAGAAGTAAATTTGCATGTCCTTCTTGTGGCTTTAATACTTGCTCAAAGTGGTTATATCATGGTGCAAAATATTGTTTTATGGATCATCATCAATTTTTGCCTTTTGATCATCAATTTAGATGTGATAGACATAATTTTGATGGCAATCAAGAATGGAGAGCAGCTCTAAATCTGCCAACGAGTTCTATTATTTTGGGGCAATTGGATGGCGAAATAATTCCCATAGGTGCAGATAGTGAAATTGCTGTAGTGAATCAAGCATGAAAAAGGAAGAGTATATTTTTCACTTTACCTTATTGGGAGTTTAATTTGATCCGCCATAATTTTGATGTCATATATATCAAAAAGAATGTATATTATCAATGATAATATATTGGGCACATTGTTAAATTTAGATGGAAAAAAAAGACAATTGGAAGTCTTGTCTTGACCTAAAAGACGTGGGTATAAGAAGTAGGCTTCACCCAGTAGAGCTTCCCAATGGAAAAATATTTTTGCTCTCTACTTATTATACAATGTCTCTAATAGAGAAAGCTTGTATGCTTGGAGTGTTGAAAGAGGTGAAAGTGCCAGATAGTTATTCCTCCAATATGTCAAGATGTGTGAAACTAAAGCAGCGCAAGATGACAGGGCTTAAAAGCCATGATTGTCATATATTAATGCAAGATTTCCAATAGCAATAAGAGGATTTTTATCAAATAAAGTGATTCAAGTAATAGTTGAACTATATTCTTATTTTCGAGAGTTATGTTCTATAGTTCTCAAAGTAAGCTGTCTTGAAGAACTGGAAGTAAAGATAGGAGAAACATTATCTCATATGGAAATAATTTTTTCTCCATCATTTTTCACTATAATGGTGTACTTGGTTGTTCATTTAGCCATGGAGGCAAAGCTAACAGGATTGGTGCATTATCGATGGATGTATCCGATTGAGAGGTACATATTTATTTTTTATATTTTTTAATTTTATTATTATTCACAGTGGCATGAGAGTATAATGCTATATTAATTCATTAAATATAGGTACTTAATGACGCTTAAGTCATATGTGAAAAATAGGGCCCATCCTGAAGGTTCAATTGCGAAGGGATATATAACAGATGAGTCTATTACTTATTATTCTAGATATTTTGGAGGCATTGAGACAAGATTCAATCAGCTGATTAGAAATGATAATGATGCCAATCATATGCCAGTACAAGATGCTCCCTTGGTTGTCGTTCCAGGGCAACTAATTGAAAAAGTGTTTAACATTATCCTTGATGATCAAACACTAATGCAAGCATATCGATATATCCTGTACAACTATGATGCAGTTACCTCATTCATCGAGTAAGTTTTAAAATATCCCTTTCTTATATTAATATTCTATAGGATATTCACTAATACAATAATATAGATTTAGTAACTAACTTTGATCTTTTTAACAGTGAGCATCGAATGGCAATTAGAATGGGGCAGCACAATAGAAAAAGAAATCGTCACTCCTCTCAAGTAGAAATAGAAAGAATACATAACTCAACATTTAATGAATAGTTTCAATCTCATGTGAGTTTAGTTGAATCTATTCTTGTCTAAATTTAACTTTATATTAATTAAAAATTTAATAGTTTGTTATTTTATTTATCAAGTTATGGGGCTGATCGAGTTAAAAAGTTCACGAGTTACTGAGCATATTAATTGGCTAGCTCAAGGTCCTAATAAGGTGGGGAGAAGGTTTACTGGGTATATCATTAGAGGTATTAGATTTCATACAAAAGAAAGAGAAGATAGGAGAAAAACTCAAAGTAGTGGTGTTGTTATCACAATCAAAACATCAAACTCAGATGAAGATGTTGTCTATTAGGGGGTATTGCAAGATATAATTGAATTGAATTATTTTGAAAGATTTAAAGCTGTGTTATTTAGGTGTAACTGGGTAGATGTGGAGCGGGGAAAGATGTAAAGAAAGATACGTTTGGATACATACTTATGAATTTATCAAAATTAGTCCACATAGGTGTAAACTTAAATGATAAGCCATTTGTACTTACATCATGAGTCCAGCAAGTTTTTTATATTCGGGATTTAGTACAATCTGAATGACAAATGATTTTTAGAATAAAACCTTGAGACATGTATGAAATGGATGATGAACTATCATTTGAGTCAAACAGCGAGCTTTGCTTAGATCGTGATGAGATAATGGAAGAATGTGCTCAAGAAAATGAAGTCAATTGGGTTAAAAATGACATAGATGGCATAACTATTAGCATAGAAGACAAATCAAGGGATGATTATCAATCTAAAGAGGAATTGTAGTACCTTTTTCATGAAAAAAGTTATTTTAAATTATTCTTCTGTACTCATTCTTATGTTTTGGTACTTCTATAAAAAATTTTTTGTACTTTGGTAATCCATATTATATTAAATATTCAATATTAAGCTTTATTTTTATCACCTGTTTACCAGTGTAGTTTGTATTGCATATTATTATATAATTTATTAAATTATTTATTTATTGTTATTAGTAATTTAATTTGAAAAAAGTTAGGCTACATAATGTTGAAGAGGATTAGAAAACAAAGATAAAAGTCAACTACTTCTTCGCAGCCTCAAAAAAGAAAAAGAATAGATGTCGGTGGTTTATTAGATATTCAGGCTACTTTTCTATGCCAGCATCATGCTCCTACCTCATCCCAACCTTTTAAGAGAGTTCTTTGTCCTCAAAGCAAGTCAGGATCTCAGTATCAGAATTCGCAGCATTTGCAAGCTCAAAATAATTCACAATTATCTGATGAGAGTTTAGCTTCATCTTCACATGATGATCAGATGGAATTGAATACTGATGTCAACACAGAGCATAAGTGCTATTAATATTTTGTAAGAAATATATTTTTAATAGTTTATTATATTTTAATTTAATTATTTTTTTGATATTTTTATGGTCCTATATCAAGTCTTATAATATGTTTCAATTTTTTTCTTGCAGCAACTTGTACTGAGCCACGTAAAACTCAAGATCCTATGCTGATATATGGAATTTATGTGAAGGAAAAAAGTTGTCAGAATAATTTAATATTTATAATCAGTGTGTTGATGATGGTGAACTTGAATATTTTTGTGGTACTGTGGTAAGAAATCTCAATTTAACATCACTTGAATTTGATGATTGGAGGAAAGTTCCTATGGAATACAAAGATGAGATATGGAGAGTTGTGAAAGTAAGTTATTATAGATTTTCTATATTTAAGTTAGATCATTTAATTCAAAATTACTAGATTTGTATTGTAAATATTTTCTATATCTTTTCTTATTAGATTTTTATTCCTAAATCAAGTTTGATTTGTTTTCCGTCAAAGTTTAATTTGGTATCAGATAGGAGGTCATGAGTTTTTAAGCAAGTTGGACGTTGCTTGAAAGAATTTAAACTTATGTTATACTATGATAATTTTTTTAAGTATAAGTTCCTAGCTGAATTGAAGGCTAATATGGTTCCTCAAACCCGACTCGATCAGTGGGTAACACTTGCTAATAAATGGTATTCATTGGAATTGCAGGTAATCACTACAAAAAATCTGATTTTTAACGATAAAATTTTAGCAACAAAAATATTTTTCATTGTAAATAAGTATATTTTTATGATAAAAAAAAATTTTGTTGCCAAAAATTAAGTATTTGCGATGAAAAAAATTTTTATCATAAAAAATTGAATCTTTTACGATGAAATTATAATTTTCATTGTGAGACATAAATTTTTAATGATGAATATTTTTTTATTGCTAGAGTTTTATTTTTTTACGATGAAATAATTTTTTCATCATAAATAAAATTATTTATGATGAAAAAAATTTTTATCGCTAAAAATTAGATTAGTTGTGATAAAATAATTTTTATTGTAAAAAATATAGTTTTTATGATAAAATTTTTTATATTTGGTGATAAAAATTTTTCATCTCTAAATATTATTTTGTTGAAAAAAAATTAAATCTTTTATGGTAAAATTTTAATTTTTATTGCTAGAAGTATATTTTTAATGATGAAATTTTTTTATCACTAGAGTTTTATTTTTTTTGTGACAAAATAAATTTTTTGTTATCAAAAATAAAATTATTTGTGATGAAATAAATTTTCATCACTAAAAATTAATCATTTGTAATGAAAAAAATTTTTATTGTAAAAAAATAATTTTTACGATAAAATTTTTATTTTTGATGATAAAATTATTTCATTGCTAAAGCTTTTTTGTTGGCAAAAAAAAATATTTTAAAGCAAAATTTTATTCAAAAATGCGAGAGAGACCGTCTCGGTGCCACACATTATCGACATGCCTATCCCTCCATGGTCGAGCTTGGCGTCGGCCGTCGTCCTCCCTCCCCAGTCGAGCGCGCCACTGACCGGTCGGCGTCCTCCCTCCACACCATCGTGCCAGTCGAGTTGCCCTCTCGCTCTCTCTCATCACCGCCATCGATCCTCTTCCTCCTCTCCGATCGAGCTTGACGCTGGCCATCGTCCTCCCTCCCCGATCGAGTGTGCCATCGGTCGGGTTGAAGCCCTCCCCGATCGATGTCCTCCCTCCACACCATCGTGCCAGTCTCTCTCGCTCTCTCACACCACCACCGTCGATCCTCTTCCTCCCTCCCCGACCGAGCTTGGCATCGACCGTCGTCCTCCCTCCTCGATCGAGTGCACCACCGGTCGGTTTGAAGTCCTCCCCTCCACACCACTATGCCAGCCGTCGTCCTCCCTCCATACCACCTTGCCGATCGTCGTCCTCCCTCCTTATCAAACGTGCCACCGATCGGGTTGAAGCCCTCCCCGATCAAGGCCACTACCGTCGTCCTCCCTCCACCACCACCGTCATCTTCCTCCATGATTTCTCCCTCTCCCTCCCTCACTTTCTCTCTCTCCCTCTCTCCTTCTCTTATGATTGTTCCTTCCCCTAGGATCGTCACCATCATCGCACTGCCGTCGCCGTCTCCACACCGCCGTCGCCGTCGTCCCTCTTTGAAGTCCATCGAACTGTGATCTCTCAGGTATATATGGCTCCCTGGCTCCCTCTGGCTGTGTCTCTCTCTGTCTCTCTCTCTCACAGTCCATCTGTAGGTCGTCGTCACCACCGTTGCCATCGCCGTCGCCATCGTCGCATCACCGTCGCCATCACCATCGTCGCACCACCATCACCATCATCGTTGCAGCACAGCCACCGACGTCTGCCTCGATACCCATCTCTTTGTCTCTTTCTTTATGAGATTCACTGGAGAGTGGGAAGATCAAGTCAAAAAAATTAATTTTTATAATTTTAATTTTTATTCTTCCTTTCAAATTGATTTTAGTCGTTAGGCATGATTATTTATTGTTCTACTTTGAAACATAGTTCATGATCTGAAAATAATTTAAAAATAAAAATAATCATAATAATAATATATTAATTATAGCATAACAAATTTATAAACCTTAGAATTCTTGTTCGGGGATAGCGTGCACGAACCAATATTTATCCTTTAATGAAAAAAAATATTGGTGCTCTACACACTATCCTTGAATTATCCTTGTGGACAGTTTGAGCACGTGAGTGAATTTTATATTGCATACTATGTGCTTCTACATCAAAGAGTTTTATCGATAGTTTCGGTCATGTTCTCTGGATATATACATAGCACAATTTTAGTATTTGTATATTTGGAGAACTGCATCGAAATACTGTCGAAATTTTTTTGGTGTAGAAAATATGTATTCCAATATTAAATTCTTACGTTCCTGAATGAGATAAGACCATCACCATATAGGTAGGGGATATAAGGCGTTAGTCAACTATTATTACATAAGATTGATTGTATAGTTTGTATCATAAACATGTAGGCATAGATTGTGGTTGGATGTTATTGCGCGATAAGTTGTCCCGAGTATATTGCGGGTGTGACGTCTTTCATGACTGTGGCATCCAATCATATTAGAGAAGATGGGAAAGCTCGTTGTCCATATCGTCGATGTAAGAATTTATTTTGGTGTACCCTATCAGACATTCAAAATTTTTTATATGAACACGGTGTAGATATGACTTACAAAAGATGGACTTGTCATGGTGAAGATTTGCCAACTAGCTCAAGCATGTTGCCTAGGAGTCCCACAAATCCATCGTCAGTAGGTGGATTATCTAGTTATGAAAGGCAAACACTCAATGCAGAAGATAGAGAAATTTTGGAGGATCTTCATCTGGAGTTATTTGAAGCAAATGTGAAGCAGGAGCAGAACATCAACATCCCATTCCAAGACAAAAAGGTGAAGAGGACAGTAACATGCCTGTGAATGATAGATTCGAGCATCTATTAAGAGGTGCACAAAGTGACATTTATCTTGGTTGTAAAATGTACTCTCTGTTATCCACCGTAATAAAGTTATTACATCTGAAGATACTTGGTAAGTGGTCAAACAACTCATTTAATTGATTGCTCAAATTTTTGAAGGACCTACTGCTGAGGGAGAGTTACTTCAGTCAAGTCATTACGAAGCCAAAAAATTATTGAAAGGACTTAGGTTGGGAGTCGATGACTTGAGCCTACACTGCGAAAAGATACATGCATGTCTGAATGATTGTGTTCTATTTCGGAAGGACAAAAAAGATCTACAAGCATATTCGATTTGTCATTCAAGCAGATGGAAAGAAAGTCATGGTAAGGATAAAAAGAAAAAAAAATACCTTGCAAATTTTGCGGTACTTTTCGATTACACCACGATTGCATCGATTGTTCATGTCAAGATATACTGCCTATGACATGCGATGGCATAAGGAGGAAAACAAGATCGACGATGATGTCATGAGACATCCATCAGATGGAGATGCATGAAAATATTTCGATCGTGAATATCCATGGTTTGCAGCTGATTCACGAAATATCAGACTAGCATTGGCAACAGACGAACTTAATCCATATGATAATTTTAGCACTATATACACTATGTGGCCTGTTATGGTATTTTCTTATAATTTATCACCTTGGAAGTGCATGAAATCACCTTTTAATCTGCTGGCCTTGTTGATCCTGGGTCCCCATGCCCCTGGAAGAGACATAGACATATTTTAGAGCTGTTGATCGAAGAGTTGCAATATTTGTGGGAAAAAGGGTGCAAAACATATGATCATATTGCAGGAGGCATCTTTCACATGCATGCAACACTGCTTTGGACAGTTAATGATTTTTCTGCATATGGTGATATTTTTGGGTAGTGTACAAAAGGGTATAAAGCATGCTCAATTTGTAACGATGATATTACATCGGACCATATTCGTGGAAAGATTTATTTCACCAGCCATCGATGTTTCTTATCGGATGATCATAGATGGAGGAAAAGTCTTAAGTTCAACGGCAAGCATGAACGATATGCCCAGCCAAGGTTCTGGTCTATGGACAATATTTTAAATCAGCTACCTGATCCACAGATGTCATATTTGGTAAGGGTCCAGCTGCCAAGTAGGCGTGCGAACAAGTTTCGAAAATTGGAGAAAAAGGAGCAAGTTGTTCGATCTTCCATATTGAAAAATGCTTCTTCTTCGACACAATCTTGACGTCATGCACATTGAAAAGAATATATTTGATAATGTATTTTATACCATCCTCAATGTCAAAGGAAGACAAAGGATACCGTGAAGGCTCATGTTGATCTGGAGGACATGCAGATTAGTGCTCAGTTGCCCGAGTCCACAGAGTAACTAGTGCTCAGCCAGAGCCTGCCCAGTTGGAGGTCATGGCATCATAGCATCATCCCCCTGCACGTACATCTCTATCAATTTATAAATTATGTATATTTTTTTGTTATATACATCCATTGGTAGATGATATATGTTCATTTCATGAATTTTCATATACAAGAACACAGCAGCAATGTGCAGTGCGTGATCCTAGTAGGGGCCTTATTTTGGAGAAATACGTGCATACGCACATGAAAAACTGAAAGTACAATATTTTAAGATCATCTGATTGGCACAGAAATAGTATAGTCGCAAACAAGATCAATCTGTATATGTGAAATCATTTTTCGTGGACCGTCGAAAGTTTCAAGCATGTAGCCCTTCGATACCGTGATGCCCTAGTCTTTCACATCAAGGTAAGAATTAACTTCGAATATCTTACACATCATTACATGATCCATATTATTTTTTGTTATATAGATAATTTTTTATTATATGAATAATTCTATATATTTGCTTTTTGTTATGACGAATGTTCATATGTGTAGGATAATATTGATTTCGAAGATTGTACCGACGAATAAGTGACGGCATATATTCTCAAAATAGTTGTAAATAGATACAGAGATCGACAATGTAGGCTTCATAAATACTGCAATGAGCTGCAGATGAAGGAGATTGACCCTATGACCCAGCTTATAGAAATTGGGTTGGGTCTAGTGATGATTGACGATGGTTATGCGAGCATTTTGAGAGTGAGATATTTTAGGTATGTTTAGTATTTTAAGTTATTTTGATATTGTTATATCCTTTATTGATTATAATTGTATGTATTTTGTAACGATGATCGGAGGTGAATAAGGTGAATAGAAGTAAGATTGATTCTATTCACATGCAAGGAAGTGCCTCTTTTGCATAAAGAATGAAGAGGAGGTATGTAACTATATTTGTAATTATATTTTATAAGTTTTTATTAAATATTTAAATTATTTTGATATCTTTTTTCTTCTTTTCTTTTGTTTGAATAGGGACTATCCGCAGTCGACGCCTATGATAAATTCTATCAAAACAAGAGTGACGAGTTTGTTACCGAGGAAGCGAGACAGCGTCATGTAAGTATCATTACTCTACATTTTGAATGCTTTTAAAGACTTTGAAATAAATTTATGATGTTATTTAGTCTATTGTGAAGGAAAAAATATTACAATTGAGAGAGCAGGCGATGAAGGAGGTTGGATCTGACAGTGATGTTGGATCGCAGTAGGTTTGTTTGATGACAGATGATGTGATCCTGAATGTCGTCCTCGGACGGCAGCTAGGATCTGCGCATAGCATGCGATCCAAAAAATCTCGCAGTTCATCGTCCGATCAGTCGATGATGCCTCGTGTCAGAGACAGTTAGGACATCGATGAGCATGATGCAGGATCAAATTACTTATTGGATGAATCGTAGTCAGAAGCTCGAAAGGATAGTGGCTATAATGACGGACGGCTCGATATCGATACCTCCGAGTTAGCACCTCTATAGCCACATGATACCTCCTCTGCACAGCCATCGCAACATACATCGGGCCAGAGATCGATGTCTGGAGGAGGAAACGAGGCCAATGACTCTGATGATACAGAGTTTGTAGTTTTTTTTTAATTTTAAATAGTGTATGAACTCATATTTTTGTATATGATAATAGTGGCTATGAAATTTATTACTATTTGGAGTTGCTATTTGAAATTTAATATTTTATTATGTTAATATATTTTTATATATTTGATCTGAAGAAAATTTACATTTAAATAAGTGCTTTCATGATAAAAAAATAAAAAATATTTTATTTCATTCATAATTTAATTTAATGATAGAATATTAATTTTATTGTAAAGAATAATTTAAAAAAATTGATGTTCCTAAAATATTTAAATTTTTACTACATATTATGATAAATTTTTTATTGTCACTAAAATTATGATGAAAAAAATTTTTATCACTAAAAATAATTTTTTTCATTATAAATTTTATTTTTTTTATTTTTTTTAACGATGAAATTTTTTTTCATCAAAGAATTTATGATGAAATTTTTTTTCATCGTAAAAATTATGATAAATTTTTTTATCATAAAAATTATGATGAATTTTTTTTTCATCCATAAATTATGATAAAATTTTTTTCATCGCAAAATTTATGATAAAATTTTTTTATCAAAAAATTTGTAATAAATTTTTTATTTCATCACAAAAATTATGATGAAATTTTTTTCATCGTAAAAATTATGATGAAATTTTTTTTCATCGTAAAATTTGTGATGAAATTTTTTATTTTGTCACAAAAATTATAATAAAATTTTTTTCATCAAAATTTTGTGACAAAATTTAATATTTCATCGCTAAATTAGTGATGAAATTTTTTTCATCATTAAATTGGTGATGAAATTTTTTTTCATTTCTAATTTTTGCGATAAAATTTAATTTTTGTCACTGAAATTTTAAAAAAATAATAAAAATTTTAATTGAGTAATAATTGATTTTTGATGATGAAAATATTTTTTATCATAATTTTAGCGATGAAAGTTTAAACTCTTGTGATAAAAATATTTCATCGCTAATACTCTAAATTTTTCATCATCCCATTGATTTCTTTTGGTGATGAAATAAATTTTTTCATCGCTAAGACCTTTTGCTATGAGGCTTTTTCTATAAATTTTTAGCGGTAAAATTTTTATCGCAATATTTTAGCTACGAAAATTTTATCTTTAATGATGAAAAAGTTTCGTCGTAAAAAATCAAATTTTTTTAGTGAATATGTTAATTTTTAGAATATTATATAAGAATCTAATATTGTGATTCAATACTATGAGTCGTATATATATTTGTAAGCAAAATCTGGAAAAAGAAAGAAAAATTGAGCTCAAATGAAAATGCCACATACTTCTGGTACCATATTTTTTGCTAGAAGAGCTGAGATAGAGGCATGCAATATTACTTAAGAAATATATAAAAGCTTTTGTGTTTAACATTTTCTTATTCTTGTTTATCGATATTCTTTTTTTTTAGAAGTATCATTGATATTCTTATATGTTAGTAAGTTATTAATTTTATTTTTTTATTATATAAAAGCTTAAAAAGGCAGGAAAGCATCTTGATAGAGCAAAGCTATATATGGATTGGCACAAACATAAAGATGGAAAGGCAGTGACTATTGAGATAGCAGCTATTATTATAATTTATTCTCTTACACTCTTATATATATTTACTATAATTATAGATTTTATTTTTTAAAAAATAAAATAATAGTATTTATATAATTATTTATGTTTTTTTTATACAGGAGAGAATTGAGAATCTTAGGGCTATAAAGGAAGCAAATGATGAAACATCTCAAATTTCAGAGAGTTTTGCACCTTTGGAAGGGAAGATATTATCTCGAGCAATTGGGCTTGAGAAACATGGGCGTATGCATAGAATGGGTTTTGGAGTTACCTCCAAGATGTTTGGAAAAGCAAATATTGACACGATAAAGGAATGTAAGCAAGAAAAAGAGGAGAAAGGAATATTAATAGAGACTTATAAAATCTTAAGTAATGAAATGGCACAACTTAAGGAGTTAGTTGCCAAACTTGTTGGTTCAAATGTCGAATACATTGGACAGGTATAGTCACACCACTTTGTATTTTGAATAATTTTTTTAGTTAGTATGTATAATAATATATATATAAAGAATGTTAATTGATAATATTAATTTTGAAAACTACTATAGGTTTCTGATGCTGATAGTTCGGTCTATGCAAGTGTTCAACCACAATCTCAACATCCTGCTACTGATTAAAGATTTACTACATTCAAAGGTGAGTTCATTATTTTTGAGTGACAAGTAATTTATTATTTTTATTCTCAATTGGTATAATACAAATGAAGAACAAGTTGAATATGCTTCATGTATATATTTAAATAACTAACAAGTTAATTTGCTATTTTGCAGGTGATGAAGATTGATTAGAATATTTTGTTTAAAGTGGTGCTTTTTGTCAGTAGTGTGTGATGAATCAAACTATGGATATTGTATTTTGTAATGCACAACTCTATTATATCAACATATGGGTACTTTGTTTTGGATTTCATAATGCAAACTCTATTGTATCAATGTGGTACTTTGTTATAAGTTTGGTCATAAATGAATATTTGGATTGTTTTGGCTCAATGATCTTAGATTATATTGATTTGATATTGTAAAATTTGGTTGTCTGTGTGGTTTGTATTTAGTAATAAAGTATTTGATTCATGACTATTTTTTCACAAATAGATTGTATGATTGATGATAAATATAAATTAAAAAAATAGTTAATTAAAAATGGTTAAAGCAACATTTACAAATGTCGTTATAAGTACAACAAAATGATATATTATATCTACTCTAAAATTATAAAGCGATCATTAGAAAATGTCATAATAAGTTATTTATACCGATATTTCTGCACATGTTGGTATATGTGTATATAGTGACATATATAACCGTCACTACTTATTTCATATATATCAATGTTAATAATCTAAACCGATATTTATAAGTATTGCAATAAACTATTAAAAGTGACATTTGTTAAACATCGCCATAAATCTCCTAAGTTGACATTTATAAGTGTCTTTATAAGCTTGTGATCAAAGATATTATATCTTATAATAACATTTTGAAATGTCGTAATAACACATACTCTCATGATATTTGCGTAACGTCATAATAAATCATCGCCATAAATAGGTACTGACATTTGTGAGGATCGTCGTCATAAAAGCTAACGATGCTCACTTAAACAACATTTATCCGATGTTTGTTAAAAACGTCGATATAGAGATATTACGATGTTTGTATGGTTTCTTGCATCATTTGTTAAACATCATCATAAATCTTTTTTGTTGTAGTGGTTGGAAATTCTTGCAAGGTGGACTTTTATTAATTATAAATCAATTTTTTATTCTAATTTATTACAAAAAATATAAAATAAGTTATCATTTGAATGAATAGTTAAGGAGCCTATGATTGCCTGTGATCATATTATTTAGATCTTATTATCTTAGTTATGTGATATAGTAGATATCGGTGTAGGTCTAACTTGGTTAATGGATCTATGATAGATGGACTTATTAGCATTACTAGCTAGACTAGATTATCACTCCACTCTTATATGTATCCACCTATTGTGAAACCCTAGGGTATCAAGATCTTTTGCATTCCTAAGGTGAACCTATCCCATTGAGGAGACAGGCACAAAATGAAAATGGAGAGGAAGGTCTATCCGGTGTTGATCTTTTCTTCTGCAAGACGTTCCAACATCAATGGCTGCTTAGAGATTTCAAGGTATGATTCATTGATGACTATTATTTTTATACTTTGGGATCTATTATTGAATAATTTATTATGTGATAATCTTCTACCTGAGATCCATGAAAAATCTTCACAATTGGTATCGGAGCCTGAATTTTGCAGAGGATTAGAATCAAAATCAAAGATTTTATAAAAGATTAAAATCAAAATTTTTATTTTTTATTTTTTTGATTCAATCAAACAAACAAAAAAAAATAGTAAAGGGCCAGCTGTTCTTCCCATGGTACCCTCATTCTCTTTCCACGGCCATTCAATAGGCGGCACAGTTCGACAGTGATTGGAACGAGCTGACGGTGTCCGCCAAGTGGCAATCGGATGAGTAGGTGGTAGAAGGCAGTTCTGGCTATCGTGCTCTGCTTTTTCTTCCCTGAGGGGACATGGGTGGTCGTCTAGGCAGGCAGTGGTAACCCTGATGGGTGGTGGTGCCGGGCGCTAGGCCCTCTTTTCCTCCCATCAAAGATCGAACAAAAAAACAAAAAAATGGGCTTTGGAACGCTAGCTTCCATCCCCACCAGCAATAGGTGGCGGAGAGGAGCCGACGATGAGTGATGGTGGTCGGAGAGGTGTCGGTGGTCTGCTTATTAATGCTTCCCACTGGTCAACAGATCCAAATAAAAGGAAAGGGGGTGCTAGTCTTGGCACTCCTTCCCACCGCACATTTGTTGAGGAAAAGTTTAATGGGTTCGAATTTGGATTTTCACCCAAAATCCAAAATCTGACCCAGTTAGCTATTTTAAATCTTATGAAACTTTTGCATTTTAGTCCCTACAGAAGGCATAATTTGATTTTAGTGCTATAAAGGTTTATTATATAATTATGCTATGATCCTTGTAATACAATTTAATTGAATAAAGACCATTGAATATGTTGTTATAGATTTTGTACTCGCACATTTAGTTTAAATAACAGTATATTTTATGTTGATCCTTGATTTAGAGGGTTGTGGGTTTTAATATATGGTGACCACCAAAGTGGCACATTCATTAAAATTTATAAGATCCATCTGTTTGGTATTTTAGGAGATTAGATATATTATTTCTTTTGATAAACTATTTATTATGGGTGCATCAAGTTGTATTAATGGATTCATTGATATACTAGTTGATCCCTGATTTAAAGATTTGTGAATTTCATTGGATGGTGACCACCAAAGTGGCCCATTTATTGACGTTTGCAAGGTTCTTCTACATAATATTTTAAGAAGGGTTGAAAAGTGTCGTAAAATTATTGCATATAATTATCTCCCCAAAGAGAGCTCATTGTGTGTTATAATTATGAAGTGAAATATTTTATGATTTGTAAGTATTTATGGCCTAAAATTTATTCTATCAAAGTGGATAAACCTTCGAAAGCCGATGATACTTTACTAGTTATATCCAGTGGACATTGGAGAGAAACCTTATGTGGGTCACTTTCTTTCCAAAAAAAAATTATGGCATTGCACCAAAGACTCTCATTGAGATAATGCTATAAATATTTTTAAGTATATTGGTTACCTATGTTTATCCATAAATTGACTACATTAAGTTTGTTTTGCAGTTAGCATCATTATAATGAATAACACCACTACTCCCATTGAAACTCTAGCTAGAATAAATTATAAAAGGTGAAAATATGACATTGAGTTAGCAATGGGTTTAATGGATTTGGACATTGCATCGTGTGATGATCCTCCATCTCAGATCACTGATGAGAGTACTACAGAACAGAAGGCTATCTATGAATAGTGGGACGAACAAATCGCTTAAGCTTAATAATTATGAAAAGGTCCATATATGACTGTATTTTAGATGACATATCTGATAATGATAATGCTAAACAATTCTTTGATACCGTAAGTAAGAGATATATAAAATCTGATACGACTGAGGCTGGAGATTAGAGAGTATTGCATCCAAATATAAGAGCCTTGACATCCCTATCCCTATAGCTTTTATTATTCATTAGGTCCTTAATTCCCTTCATGCTTAATTTAGCCAGCTTAAAACTACTTATAATGCACAGAGGGATAAGTGGAATGTGATTGAACTCATTTCTGTTTGTGCTCAAGAGGAAGAAAAATATCTTAAGAAAAAGAATGAGAGTGCTAATATGGTGTATCAGCCACATCTTAAGGGTTCCAACTACAAAAAGAAGGAGAATGATTCCAAAAGAAATGGTCAAACTCACAACCCTAAAATAGAAGTCAAAATCTTGGAGGTCCACAAGCTGTTGTTAAGAGAGTTTTCAAGTGCTTTTTTTGCAAGAAGAAAGGTCATAAGAAATTTGAATATTTTAGATATAAGAATTGGTTAGAGAAGAAGAATATGCAAGGAGGTAACTCATTAAATTTTGTTTGTTTTGAATCCATTTTGATAGATGTTCCATTACATTCTTGGTGGTTAGATAGTGGGGCATCTATTTGTATTTCTAATTCTTTGCAAGCATTCATAAACAAATGGAAGGCAACTGAGAATGAAGTAAATCTATTTGTTGAAAATGGAGAAAGAGTTCAAGTTGATTTTATTAGAGATGTCAGGTTAGAATTATAGTCTGGTTTTACACTTGTGTTAGATAATACTGTTTATATACCATCCATGAGATGGAATTTGATTTCTCTTTCTAAACTTGATTCTAGTGGTTTTAAATTTACTTTTGCTAATGAAAAATTTGAACTATTTTTGGTCTCTAAATTTATTGGTATAGGTCTTCTATGTGATGGTTTATATCGCCTGAATGTTATCTTAAGAAATGATTTTTCTTCCATGCATGTAGATGGTATTGTCCTTAAAAAATGACTAGCCAAAGATAAATCTTTTATGTTATGGCATAAACCATTAGGTTACATCTCTAAAGAAAGGATTCAAAGACTAGTTGATAATGGAATTCTTCATTCTCTTGATTTTAGTGACTTTCACACCTGTGTTGACTATCTTAAGGGCAAATTTACAAAAACTAAAAGAAAGAAATCCATACATAGTAATTAATCTTTTAGAGATCATTCATTAAGGCATTAGTGGATCTCTAAAATCTACTATTTATGATAGTAGATATTTTATTACTTTTATTGATGACTTTTCTCACTTTGGATATATTTACCTTCTAAAAGACAAATATGAAGTACTAGATAAATTTAAAATCTTCAAAACTAAAGTCAAAAAATAGCATGGGAAGATAATTAAAGTATTGAGATCTGACTGTGGTGGTGAATATTATGGTTGATATGGTGAATCAGACCAACAAATGGGACTATTTGTTAAATTCTTGTAGGAGTATAGGATAGTTACTCAATACATTATGTTTGAAACTCCTAAGCAAAATGGTATAGCTGAAAGCCATAATCATACTTTTAAAGATATGGTTAGAAGCATGATGAGTGAATGTAATTTACTAGAATATCTCTGGAATGAGATCCTAAAAACTACCATCTATATCTTAAATAGAGTTTCCAGTGAGGTAGTTTCCAAGACATCTTTTGAGTTGTGGGTTGGTAGGAAGCCCAGCATTAAATATCTTCACGTTTGGGACTACCATGCTAAGGTTAAAATTTATAATCTATTACAAAGTAAATTTGCACCTAGAACCACTCATTGTTTTTTTATTGGCTATCTAGATAATTTTAAAGGATACAAATTCTATTGCCCTAATAGAGGTACAAAGATTGCTGAGTTTATTCATGCCAAATTTTTAGAGTTTGATATGGATGAAAGTCGATGTTCTCATACTGAAAATAGGATATCAAAAGGATAGATTATTATTTCTACTCTTGTTGTTTAGGAAAAGATCATATTTCATCCTGTTGAAAGAATGTTGAAGAGCAGTAGATAAGTGAACCGATCATAGCACCTCCACATCCAATTAATGATATGTAATTAAGGAGATTACTTAGAGAAAGGAGATCTACCATTCCCAATGACTATGTGGTTTATTTGGGTGAGAATGATTATGACATTGATCATGTGGTCGATCTAGTCTCTTATGATTAGGCTATTATATATCCCAAGTTAAACAAGTGGATTGAAGCTATGCACGATGAAATGCAGTCCATGGCTAACGATGAAGTATGGGATTTTATAGAATTATCTAAAAAGTTTAAACCTATAAAATATAAAAGGATATTTAAAATGAAAAGGGAATCCAAATATTAAACGTTATAAAGCTAGACAGGTTGCAAAACGGTTCACACAGAAAGAAGGCATAGATTACAATGAGACATTTTCTCTGATCTCTTGCAAAGATTCTTTCAAAATAATTATGGCATTGGTGGTACATTTTAATCTTGAGCTTCATCATATGGACATTAAGATAGCTTTTTTAAATGGTGATTTTAAAGAAGAAATCTACATAATTCAACCAGAAAGTTTTGTTGAAAGTGGAAAGCAGCATATGATATATAGATTTAAGAAATCCATTTATGATCTTAAGTAAGTATCGAGGCAATGGTATCTTAAGTTTGATAATATTATGAATTCTTTTAGATTTATAGAAAATAAGATAGATCAATGCATATATCTCAAGATCGATGAGAGTAAATTTATTTTTTTATTTTATATGTGGATGATTTCTTACTTACCAGTAATGACACAGTATTATTGTATGAAACTAAACATTTGCTATCTAAGACCTTTGATATAAAGAATTATGGAGAGACTTCATTTATACTTGGTATTGAGATTCACAAGGATAGAAGTCATGGTTGATTGGGATTATCTCAAAAAACTTATATCGATCATGTACTAAGCAAATTTAGTATGCATGATTACAAACTTGGAGACACACCTGTGGTTAAGGGAGCTAAATTCAGCAAGAACCAGCTTCCTAAGAATGATATAGAGAAAAAATCTATGAAAAATGTGCCTTATTCTAGTGCTGCAGATAGTTTGATATATACACAAGTTTGCACTAGACTTGATATGGCATATGTTGTTAGTGTGCTCGATACATATATATCAGATCCAGGCATAGAGCATTAGAAAGCAGCAAAAGAAGTCATGAGATATTTACAAAAAATCAATGATTTTATGCTGACTTATAATGGTCAGATTATTTTGATGTGATTAGATATTGTGATTCAGACTTTACTGGTTGCATAGATGATATGAATCCACTTCTGGTTATATTTTTATGATGGCTGGAGGTGCTGTTTCTTGAAAAAGCTTATAACAGACTATTATCTACCATATAGACCGAGTTTATGGCTTGTTATGAAGCTATAACTCATGCTGTTTGATCGAAAAATTTTATATCAGAATTTATGATTGTAGATTCTATCTCTAAACCACTTAAAATTTGTGATTGTATTCTTTTCAAAGAATAATAAGAATTTCACTGCCTCAAAATATATAGAAATAAAATACCTTACAGTAAAAATTTGGTTAAAAAAGAAGACATTATCATTGAACACATATGGACTGATGCAATGCTAGCATTTCCATTGACCAAAGAACATAGATTTACTGTATTTGGGAAACATGTTGAAAACATGAGTTTATTGCAATCTTTTAATATAGTTGATTAGTAGGAGCATTGTTGTATGCGGAACATCAGTGGATATTATAAAGTTTTTATTTTTATTATTTTCATTATGAATTTATATGATATTTATATTTGTACATATATGGTTAATTATAAATATTAATTTAAAAATAAAAATTTTAAGTATACAAGTATCGCTTAAGCATAAAGGTTTTGTTTATGTTCTAATTAATATTGTTGATATTATAATTCGCCTTGAGATATAAAGAACTCGTTTTGAGACATATGATGAAATTATCATATAAAGCATAAAACTGCTGCAGCTTCCGTTGGAAAGCATAAGAAGATTTCATTTGAAACCATAAAGTGGACTGCTGCTGAGCTTTATTTGTTTTGATCACATGGGTATAAAGTTCGCACTATATGCATTATATCACTAAAATCCATATCGATGAGATTACTAACATTTATAATAAAGAGAAGTCTTATATCAATAAATGATATGAAGATTGCTATGGTTCAATGTTAGTGATTTTAATGGACAAGATTTTTAATTAAAGATGTTATTTATTCAGGATATTTGTATACGTGGCCACATGAGGTGCGCTTAGTCCGGGAGTCATTTTCAAAGTATATATAATAAATATATTTTCTTAAATAAAAAAGAAAGGTCTTAATCAATGTTGCTTAAGTGAAAAAATATTGAAAATTCTCATAAGATGAGCTTCCATTAATTATAGACTAATTTCTTATTCTGATTTGTTATAAAAAATATGGGATAAGTTATCTTCTGAATAAATGGTTAAGGAGCCTATGATTATCTATGATCATATTATTTAGGTCTTATTATCTTAATCATGTGATATAGTGGATATCGATATAGGCTTAGCTCAGTTAATGGGCTTCGTGATGGGTGGACCCATTAGCATTATTAACTAGACTAGATTTCTACTCCACTCCTATATATATCCGTTTGTTGTGAAATCCTCGGACATCAAGATCTTTTGTGTTCCTAGGACGAATATATCCATTGAGGAGACATGCATAAGGCGGAGACAGAGAGGAAGATCGATCCTATGTTGATTTCTTCCAACAGAGATCGGACGTTCCAACAGAGATCATCAATGGCTGCTCAGAGATTTAAGATATGATTATTGATGATTATCATTTTTATATTTTGAGATCTATTGTTGAATAATTTATTTTATATTTTAATTTTTGCATGAGATCTATGAAAAATCTCTACAGTTTCTTTCATTCATAATACAGATTACAAATTGATGATATGTTTGGAAAGCTGTACAAAGTGCTATGCAATATTTAAGGTCACAAAAAAAACCAATCGTTCTTTTTCTTTCATGCGGAAGATACAACCTGAACTCAATTTTGATCCTCTTGAGCTCATCCAGAGAGCTATGCATGTCATGTCATTTATCTTAGAAAAATTGGATGCTCACTTATTAATTTAGAAATTAAGATTGTCATTTAGAATATAAAATACATAGATAGTTGTCAAATATGTTGAGTGGAAGATTGTACGAGAGCCCTCCATTTCCAACATGAGTGATACGGCAACAATTCAGATATGCACAATCTTTTAAGACTCAAAAGATGCATCATAGTGGATCTTGCAATAAAGAACTTCTTCTAAGGACGCTCTCGTGCACTCCATTGTTCCAAGATTTCTCATATGGTCATGTGGCAGGGATTCTCTTTTTATTTCCCTTCATGTGATGGGAGTGGGACTACAAAATAAATCCAATCACAGAATCTGTGCTCGCGTTTGAGCTTCCGGATGTGCAGCCGGCCATGTTTATTGTTTGTGTCACAGAGGAGTATGGAGGGAGGGGGGGGAGAGAGAGAGAGATGGTAGCAGTACACTTCATAATCTCAGATGTTCTGCAAAGGAGTTGTCCTGCCTTGAATAGCCGTCATATCGTCAATCTAAAAAACAGAAGGTTATTACAATTCTCAATAATAGGGAGAGTCATGTCGGATGCCAAATATGGCGCATTGTGATAGTTGTCCATCTCTGATGATATCAATGATGTACTGATTATGTGCAACTCTCTGATGCAGAACACGCATTACAAGGATCATGACTTTTTCCCCTTGTTGCCACCATGGAGCGGATTACAACCCTTTGATGCATGATTTGCATTGGATGGGCCGATGATATGGATATATCAATGCCCGGGAACTAGAGCATGTAGTTTTTATTGCTAAGTTGGATGCTGTGCTTATTTCAAATCAAAAATAATGTTGGTGCTAATTTTTTTGAGTAAGCCGTAGCCACCGTCACTGAATGTGGCCGAGACAAAAATGATCCATGGCGAAGACCAGCATATTTGCTCGAAAGTAACCTACAACAAACAATTATCTTTATTTTTTTATTTTTTAAGACTATCAATTTAACCAACTGCATAGGCAAAATCTGTATTTGAGTCTGACATCTACGACTACCAATCTCGAGTCAGAAGAGATGAAAGCTATTCCTTTCTCAAAAAAATCAAAACATGATCTAATAGCTTACAAAGCTAGGCCTAATAAATTTATAGCTTCCGGCTAATGGACTACGAGCTGAATCTTCAAATAAAAGAGGTACAAAAGAGATGCTCATATAAGAAATAAATAAGCAAGCACAGGCTCTCTTCGCTCACTCGACTCTCGCTTTCTTTTCTCTCTACTGTTTTCAAAACTCTGGCTAACTAAGCATCAAAGAATTCTACCAAAACACTCTCAATGAGTATGGATTTTCTTTAAAGGTACTTTCTGACGTTGCGGATCTCGAGCGACGTTTTGCTCCAGCCATATCAGGCATCTCTCCAGAGCCTTGCAGCAATAGATTGATGCTAAAGAAAAGGCCCAGTCTCCTTTTGAGAAAAAAAAAAGTATGATGCAAAAGAAAGTACAAAATTCTCCTACCTCCATCAGCAATCCATCTACCATAGCCAGAGTAATGTTGCCTAGGGGTTAATTGTCGTGTAACCCCAGCTGCAATAGATCCGCCATCGCTCGATGCTCTAGCTCACTAGATCCAGGCATCGACTGGTGCTGTACAATAGATGTAACAAGTAATAGAGCGGCAATAATACTACGTGAAGCTGAACCCCTAGATATCTCCCTCTCATTTTAGTTGGTGACTTCACTCCCAAAGTCTGAGATTCGCTCCCCAGCGACATTCCCATCGTTCCCCCATGATGGCGGCCCATTCCTCCTTCCACTGGGCCTTGAGGGATGAGGCATATTTGAGGAGTTCTTCCTCCACTGATGATTCTGTCCTGACTTGCTTCTCTAAGTCCGAAAAATCTCGATGAGAGGAGGAATTGAAGAGTACAATCCAAGATATCGAGTGTCACCTCAGCAAAGTCCAAAACAAGCCTCATCAGAGTAGTGACAGCCTCGACTTCAACTCTAACGACCATTTTCCTAGGCCATTTGGTTTCTTGTCCAACTCTCAATGGCCATTTTCCTAGACCATCCTATAGAAATGATCCCAAATCAGTTTACAGTACCTTAGTTGGAGCCATACGACAGTGCTACAGATCCCCTTGGTTTATAGAACTCTCATGATGCTGTAGGCATCTCGGATGCTCTCCTTTGCCTCATTTTTCCGACCACTCTTAGAAAGTCAGCATGAACATGGTATTCTGGACTGCAACTAGGATCTATTTTTTGTTTGAACAGCTCGACAGGATGTTGTTATTCACTTTAATAGCTACAGACATCAGTCAAGAAACTCGAACAGCCTCTTCTCTCTCCAGCAAGAAGAGGGCGAGTGCTGTATGACTACATTGCGTACTTCAATACCGCCATGCTCGAGGTGTAAAGCCTCGACCAGTCAGTGACAATATTAGTGCTCAAGCAAGGGTTGCAAAAAAATATCTTATCTTTTTTCTCGACAAAAAGTTTCTAAGAAACTATGCTAACCTAGTAGCCTGAGCTCAAAAATACACTCAAGTTGAAGAAGTCTAGGAGCTCCATAGATAGGCAAAGGGAAAAAAGACCCCCAGTAAGAAAAGAAATTGAAAAGATCCTCAGGTAGCTTAAACCAAGAGGGAGTGTTTCTGATCGTAAAAGAGCTATCAAATGAGGAGTTCTCCCCGACGGTGCGATAGCTACATCCTCTGTCTGCCCCCTAATTTTAAATTCTAATGAAAATCGAGGGTTAGGGATATCTATGGTGACCTGGTCTAATGAAGTACCCTATAGATGAGAAGAGTAAAAGAAAGTACTGTCACTTCCATCATGACCACAACTATGACATCGACGAGTGCTACCAGCTCAAGGATGAGATCGAGGTCTTGATCCACAAAAGTTATCCTGGAAGCATATTCAAAAATGATAAAATTGAGTGCCTACAAAGAGAATAATGATAATCGACCAATAGCTGGCATCATCAATGCCATCTCTACCCCAATGGTAACGTGAGGTGCAGGAGACAAAGTTGAAGAGAGGAGGGGAGCAGCATCTGGGAGGCATCATTTTTCATCTTGATTTTAGAGGAAAGTCAATGGCACCATCATCGCACTATCAATAATGGCCAGCCATGATGTAAATACAATTTTACTTATAATAAAAATTTATTTAACATTTTGTTTCATAATATTTTCTGAAGGATAAATTGCTAGTTGACCCAAAATAGATGAAGATAGAGCTAAGGCTATGCTGAATGAGGCTTAGCCCCAACTACGGTACTTTCGAGGCAATCTCGGAAGGCTCATGCGGCTTATGACAACCTAATTGGGTAATCAAATCCTCAACTCATCTCCACACACAAGTGAAACCTCGAGCCTCCTAAGGTTCGAGAATTGAAGGTGGCTCAGCACTCAGAAAAGAGAAAAAAGCTCTCTGAAATCTTTTGAAATATAGAAGTCCTACCAGCACAGAAGCCTGAGGATATCCAAATCGATGCTTCATCCCGCCAAGCCATCAAAAACTTCATATGGCCCATTATAGCCAATGTGGCTCACTGAAGCTAGCTATGGCCCATTGTAGCCGTCATCCTGGCTTACTATAGCCAGTGCCCATTGTACTCGTCATTTTAGTCCACTGTAGTTGTCATTTTGGCCCACTATAGCTGTCATCCTGGTCCATTATAGCCAGCCTCGGTCCACTACAATCAATAAGGCCACCGTAGTTGTCATCCTAGCCTACTATAGCTAGCCTCGGTCCACTATAGCCGATACAGCCCACTATAGCCTTCATCTTGGTCCACTATAGCTAAAACGGCCCATTGTAGCTGCTATTGTGGCCCACTATAGCCATAAGGCCCATAGTAGCCAAATAGGGGCTAACCCCTAGAGATCTTACACTGCCAGTGAAGCCGATGATGACTACAAGAGAAGAGTCAACTTATCCAAAAAAAAGAATGAGAAGCACTGGATGACACATTAGAGAAAACTTCAAAAGGTCCATGTATAGTGCAAAGGAGTTTATTACAAGCTAGTTTTAATCAAGCAAAGCTCGTTACAATAAAGAAAAAGAGACATAAAGCCTAAATCCAACCAATGCCTTTGAAGCACAAGCCGAGCCTCAGCCGATGTGATCCATGAAGGAGAGCATAGAACTTTTCATTTTATGATGAGTACCGAACTCTGCAAAGGATATTGGGGATGGAATGGCTATTTCCTCTACGGACCTATCTATCTCTGATTATTCCTTTAAGGAGGATCGGGAGGCTACATTGGGTGAGAGAAGAAACAAGCCCTCCTAAAAGGCCCAAGACTTCTCCATAAAAAGCAATGCATTGGAAGTCCCCAAGCAGCCGCAACCCCACAGCTGGAGTGTGGGATTTTCCAACACCTACCATACCAAAGTGGGATGCTTGCAAAAGCATTCTCTGGAGGCATTATACAAAAGGAAAAGAAGATCCCCTAGATAGAGAAGAGTGCTGATAACCTTTAATTTGACACCAGATAAGGCGGCAACATTGTGACATTGTGGGGAATGATCAAGGCAATATTGCCCCAATAAGTAAAACTCCAATTGGTAAGGGGCAAGCTCAGGTAAATTCAAATGCCCCACTGGTCATGTGATAAATGTTGCCACACAAAAGATCCTAAAAACTACACTTCCTAGAAAGCAAGTACCAGCATTAAATGCGAGCTCCATTAGGTCTCCATATTGTATGGCTCTCTATCGTGCAATCTCGAGACGAATCATCTTCTCTGATTCATGCAAAGCGATATGGCACCAATAAATATCCAGTGCTTGGCATGCACAAGAGCCCATAAAAGTTCATCCATTACATATCAGTGAAGTAAGTGCCTCGAATAAGATCAAAGAAGATCTTGGCTCAAACATGAGAAGAATCCTGCCAACCCATCTGAGCCATTCGAGTTCTTGATCGAGGCAAAGAGCCGACCACACTAACATTGCAAAGAAGCAAAAAATTTTATGTGAGAGCTAAACATAATGAAAATATATTTTTCAGTAACTAAAAATCTATTTACAGATGTTTGCCAAAGGGAAGGCATCAAAAACAAATATAATAAGGACAAAGAATTAGTCTTCATTCGAGAAAAATACTCTGACCTCTTCATCACTATTTTGGAGGTGGAGATTCTTCAGATCTAGCTTCAGGACCATCTTTTTAGGCATGTCTTGTAGTCCTCGAAGTCCTAGGTGAATCTAGCCAAAGATGCTTCAACAAGCTTGTCTCCAAAGTCTATCGAGATCTTGTACTCTATGATGCACTTATATCTAACCTCAATGGAAACCTCCGCTGTAGTGTTGGTGAATGCCCCACCATCTCTAGGCAGAGGAGGGTTTGCCTGGAGTTTTGCTGACACTCTAGATAGAAATAGGGTTCATCCCAATGAAAAAGGAGTTCGAAGCAACTTCGATGCAACCTGCGGCTTCGTAACTGTGATCGACTTAGTCCCTGCCAGGGACTGTAATGAATCGGGGACAGACAGGTTCGGTGGGTACTCCTCATCCTCTTGGATGAGGACTCTCCGCTTGAGGAGTCCATCTTCTTTTTCACAGCCGACTTAATGGACAATAGTGATAGCTTCATGACTATCAAACAAGAAAAAGAGAATCTATCTTTGAAGACTACTATGATAAAGAGTAATTGATAGTTAGATGGTAAGAAATCTCACCAGAGGGTGGTCCATTTTACAGGCCATTGATGGTGCTGATCCAATCATCGAATCATCAAATCTTACCATTTGGCCAGTTCTGAAATGGTGGATTGTGCAATCCTTAATCGCATCCTTATTCGATCGAACCACGTGAGATAACTCACGAAACATGCCTCGAAACTCACCATGACTAGCAACTGGTAGGTTTGAGTGAGTTTGGGGGCAGTCTTCAGATTTTTTCTCTCGAAAGTATTGTTCTATAGTTCTTCGTATCACAAGAATCTAGACTATTAGGATGACTATTTACCATCACTAATAGTCCACCAGCCATTGCAATAATATCGCCGTCACTAATTCCATCGTAACAGTCAATCTAAAAAAATTTATCGCTAAATATCCTTATTAGTAGCAAAAAATATCATCATCGCTAATATCACTATTAGCGACCGATGGGAAGAACTCCGTCGTTAGTTATTTTTTAATTTTAAAATTAAATTTTTAAAAAAAAAAAATATTAGCAATGATATTTTCATGGCTAATATCATCGCTAATAATTATTAGCGACAAACAATACCATTTCTAATGTCTTCTCTAATTTTTTTAATTTTTAAATTAAATAATTTTTTTAAAAAAATATTAGAGACTGCGATATCGTCGCTAATGTCATTGCTAATAAGTATTAGCGATGGCATTTTGTGTTGCTAATATCGTCACTAATAATTAATTTTATTTTTTAAAAAATTAATAAAAATATTTTTAAAATATATTCTAATTAATCATAATGAATTATGATTTCTAATATCTATTATAATTAAAATTCAAAGATAATATGATAATTAAAAATTAGAAATTAATTATATTATATTAAAAATATAAATTATTAATTTTTTAATAATTAAAATAAAAAATATAATACATAAAAAAAAGATCCGATCCTCATCGTCATCTGCCTCCTTCTCCTCCTGCTCCTCTCCAATAGCTGATGGATGAGAACTGGATGTCCCAGCATCTTGTAACGAAAAAAATAAAATAATATTAATAAGTTACGATACAAAGACGTATCTTTTGATACACTCTTTCAATTTTTAAATAGATTATTTCTATCCATTTTATTCGATGATACGGAGCTATAGATATTTTCAACCCATCGATTGAATGGTTAGATTGAATTTTTAGCTCCTAGATCTCTTTTTTGGACTCAAATCTAAATATATAAAGCTTCTAAATATGAAAATTTAAAAAAAAAAAAAATTTAGTAATATAATTATTTGATGTGATGGTTGGAATGACGAGCTCAACTGATCGTACAGCTACGGGCCCTAAAGAAGCTCCATGATCGTATCACGAATAGCATCCAGGAGGCTCTGAGGTTGCTGGCTCAGAAGCTTCTGCACGACCTCTTCCATGTGCACATCACTCCAGATTTGGGACGTCGAGGCCTGTGAAGATGTTGAAGGATATCGAGTTGGTGAAGGATCGAAGTTGTGACCGAATCCTATGATCTGACTCCTACTCCCTTGGTGGCACTGAGCCATCCCTCAAGGTTAAGGGGGGCTGAGAAGATGGGTCATCGTCGTACCTCTTAGCAATATACTCCACATAATGCATCTACACAGATTAAAATATATTAATTCTAATATAAAAATTAGATCCTATAATAACTTAATTAAAAATAAAATTTAAAATTCTTACCACGATCTGTCGTGACGTAGAATCTAAATAGTCATCAATCCTCCTAGGCTGGTGTGTAGCCTCCCACAGCTACAGCTGGTTTGGTGGACGATCTAGTTGCCATATCTATAATAAATAAATAATAAAATTAAATTAATTAAAGCATGCATATAAGAGTTTTTACAGTTTAATGAAGAATTTTTGCATAAATTTCTTATCAGTCTGTCGGCCACAACATGTGTGTCGATTGAGCTGTCCTATGCCTGATTGGATCTTATTGGATGGTCCGATTCTGTCGAGCCCTCTACCACCTATCGAAGTACTCTTTGTTGCTCCACTAGTCGTAGAGGCCTGCCATATATCTACTTGTATCTAGTGATCCGTGAAGGACCTCCAGTCCGATGGTGATTAAAAATCAGTATGTCGGATGGCGGACTGTCAGAGACTATAGAGGCCATCTCGAAACCTCTATGTAGCCACCTCCTCGAAGGTCCGATGGCCAGCCTTCTCATCCTAAGAGTCTTGAATTAATAGTACTCCTGCAAGATAGAAGCAAGCATGCATTAATATGTAATTAAAATACCAACATACCGAGAAATTAAAAATTAAACTAGTTTTGACTTACCAGAAACATCTCCCAGGCTACATCACGAGTTTCCGACGGTCAACTCGAGAACTTGTTCACCGATTCTGACATTAATCGATGTATGATCCCGATAACAACATAAGATTTAGAAGGCTCTCTGAATTGCTATAAAATTGATTTCGAAGAATAAATGTTAACTCTAAAATTACTAAATTCTAAACATATTAATGAAGCATGTGGGATTTACGAGTGGCTTTGGATATGGATGATCTCTCTATCCTCCGGGCGAGTCGGAGGTGCGGTGAGTCAGAGGTGTGGCGAGTCGGACGGGTCCTCGACCATGGTGCTATGTCTGAGAGCCGGCGGTCACTACTACATGCGACTGTGAGGTCACTGGTGACCCTCTATCCTCCGAACCTGAGCACAAAATATCTAATACAAAGAACATTATATTAGTTAATAAATGATAAAATAATATAAATAAAACTATATAAATTAATATTAGAGCTTATCACCCAGTGAGAGATGTGCATAACCATACGAGCTGGCCGTGTGATCGCTCTCTCCTCGAGAGCTCTATTTTCAGTTGGTGCGGTTCTAACTTTTAGAAGACATGATGTATGCTCTCCGAAAATAAAAATAAATAGATTCATCAAATTAATTATACAATTATGGATGGTAATGCAAAATTTAAAATGATCAAGATAAATAATTAAAATGATCCAAAAATTATATACTTAGCACTACTCATTAGCCTCTTCAGATGTTTGGTATCCTTCGAAATCTTCTTCCAATGCTTTCTCTTTTTCTTTTTCTTTCTCTTCTTCTCCTTCTCAAGAAAGATTGTCCTTTAAAACAATCTTAGTTGGATCTACCTCCTCATGTTGGTCATCTTCACGTAGAAAAATTTCTGGAGCATCCAATTCCACATCATCGAATGATTGATGAACTCTTATTGTCTCATCCTCTTGAAAATATTTTGATCATTAGGGCTCTTCTTCTTCGAGTGGATAATGAATAGCTCGAGACTTAATTCTATATACAACCCACCAATCTTTCTTTTTCCTTTTTCTAGATAGAAAAAGAATATAATACACTTGAGCAGCTTATGCAGCTAATACAAATGGCTCATTGACATAAGCTTTTGATCTATGTTTGATTTCAATAAGTCCGTATCGTGGATCAATTTTCATACCATTATTGGTATTGAACAATTGACACTTAAATAGAATGACACTATTATCTCCAATGTAGCTCATCTTAATTACTTCTTCAAGGATTCTATAATAGTCACTCTTTGCCTTATCTTCTCACCAGCTACCTTTTATACACATTTCACTATTCATTATGCTTTTATAATTTTCATATTGCTGGATGTGAAATTTGAAACTATTTACGTTACAGCCATTATAGTATGTCACGTATTTTTTAGGCCTATAACCTAATGGTCTCAGCTTCATTGGTATGGACTCGCTCTCTTGAATGACCTGCATATTATAAAAAAAATAAATTAAAAAAAATAAATCATATAAAATGATAATAAACGCTTACCAATTGATGGAACCAACATGCAATGTTCTCTGAGAGCTGTGTTGATATTTCTTCATCACTTATGCTCGAGTTTTCTCCTTTCGGCATCTCATTATATTTCCTAAACATGCATAAGATAAGTATATGGAAATAAGTGATTAAAGAGTTGGGATTGTGATGGACACTTACAGGACATATGGATCGACCTCCATGCAGTTTAGCAAAATATATATCTCTATTTATCGAAGTTCAGTATCGGAGAAAACACGACGAACTTCATGCCCAAATTCTCGAGTGGGATAGGTAAATATTAAGATCTCCCACTTTGATCCCTCAGCAGCACCGTCATCATTTTAGCCCACTTGAATCAGTTTGGTCTGTATATTGAGATTAAAGTAGTGTCGGCTGAAATTTGAAATCTCTTCTATGATATAAACCTCCACAATAAAACCTTCCACTCAGATCTTATTTTTTACTTTCTTCTTGAGACGTGCATGTATCTTTTAAATGGATACATCCATCTGTACTGCACTGGACCCCCATCCTACCTTCATATGCCAGATGAATCATGAGGTGCTCTATGAAGTTAAAAAGAGAATATCTTCTCCAACTTACATATGGTCTTTATATTGCTAACCTCAAGACTGAAGATGTGAACGGTGGATAGTTCAGTAGCATAAATATCTCTGAATAGAAGGCTAAGCTCGATCAAAGAACTCCATATGGAGTTAGGAAGAGATCACGCTAAGCCCATGAGAGTAATCGTTGTATGAATATATGGTAGTCATAGCTCTTTAGTCCATAAAATCTGCAATCTTTAATATTGACGTACTGAGCTAGATTACTTACATAACCATTTGAGAATTTAAGGCTTTTATTCCATTCGTAAATATCCTTCAACTGCTCCCTTGTTAAGATATAAGATACTTTATGCTTCAAAATTTTTTTAAATAGATACCTCAATCAGCTCTAATAGAGGACGCTTGCATATATCCTTCATATCTGCTCGAGCTTTGAAATTATCCTTCGTCTTGCTTTTGACGTCTATAACAGTGTAAAAAATATTATCAAATACATTCTTCTTGATATGCATGATGTCAAGATTATGACGGATCAAATTAATGGACCAGTAGAGTAATTTTTAGAAGATGCTTCGCTTCACCCAGTTATGAGTTGTACCGAACCCCCAAAGCTTCTGCTTGTCAAATTCAATGCCAAACAGAACTTTGTCTAATTGGAATACCCTCTGAAACACTTCCATACCACTGAGGTGCTGGGGTTCATGATCATTCTCTATCTTATTTCTCCTGAAACTGTCCTTTTGCTTTCGAAAAGGATGATGCTCAGGAAGAAATTGATGATGACAATCGAATCAGCAGGGCTTAAGACCATGCTCAAGCTAAAATGATTGTATATTCTCTATGCGATAGGGACATGCTAGCTTCTCATGAGTGCTCCATCCTGACAGCATCCCATAAGCAGAAAAATCGCTAATAGTCCATATCAATGCAGCCTTCATTACAAAATTCTACTTTTTCGATGCATCAAAAGTACGAATGCCATTGGACCACAATAATTTCAGCTCATCAATAAGAGGCCTTAAATATTCATCAATGCTTCTACCAAAATATTGTGGTCCAGGAATGACTAGTGTAAGAAAGATATTATGTTCTTTCATGTATATCCCAGGTGGTAGATTGTATGAAGTGATAAAGACTGGTTCATATGAACAAGGGCCACTGCATGACTGAATAGTATAAAACCATCCGTAGATAGATTCAATCGGATATTGCATAATTTTTGAGCAAATAAAAGGTGGCAAGCATCAAATTGCTTCCATACCTCACTGTCCGATGGATGACACATCATATCAGAATGCTTGCGTGGTCCTTTTTTGTGCTATCTCATCTGCTCAATAATACTTTTGGACAAATAAAGTCTCTAAAGTATAGAAGTGAAGGGAAGGTATTGAATAATCTTGTATGGTATGTTCTTCTGATTCCTATCCTCTTGCCTCGACTTAAATCGGCTTGCACCGCATACGTAGCATGAGCTTTTCTATTAGTCCTCCTTATAGAAAAGCATACAACGATTACGACATGCATCTATTTTCTCATATCTCATGTCCAACTCTTTAATCATTTTCTTCGAAGTATAGAAGCTCACAACAAGCTTTTTATCTTTTGATAGTATTTTCTTTATTATTGCTACCATCCTATCATAACAATTGATCGTCATATTAAATTTGGCTTTTAAGTTCAACAACCCTGATACAGCTGATAGTATAATGTGTGTTGCACATCCTGACTATAGTAGTTCATCAGCATCTTTCAATATATAGTAGAAATCACCACTGTCAGCTTCTGGATCATCTTCCACATTTCAGTTAAATTCAGGACCAGCCACATCCATAATCATGTCCACTATTCTATATGTATCCATGTCCTGCTCGATTCTAACCCTTGCAACTTTCTCTCACATCTTTTCATGCAGGTACCAATGCTTATAGTTGGACATAAATTCACTTTTATACGAATGGACAGTAATTATATCCTTATCAAATATTTCTTTATTGTCACATTTGTTACAAGGGTAACGAGTCCATCCTTGATATAAGAGTGCCATATTTTCAAAAATAAAATCGTAGAAGTACTCACACCCTCCCTATATTTAGCAAAAATCTCTCTGTCGACTATTCGATGGTTCATCCAACTACGGTTCATGATAGACTATCTAAGAATTTTACATATACATAAATACAAGGCAATTACTAAATATTATTTTATCATTCAAAATGGCTTACATAATAAATGCATCATATCATCAACTAATAGGTAAAGATAGGTCCTATCCCATTTAGAAAATATATTAATTATATAGATCCATTACAATAATCAAACGATATACAACAGGGACCGAAAAAAATTTCGACATCATTTTTTCTTAGTTCTCCCGTGTAGAAAGAATAAAAGAGAAATACTGTCAGAAATTTCTTTCGAACCCTCAGCATACCGTTTGATTACTGCAATGACCTATAGAATTACTTGCATTTCTCAAACTATCCATAATGAATAATCAATTGATCAATATACATAATTCTTCCATCTGTATAAAAATAAATAAATGTGCAGATACATTAGAATATATACATCAATCAACTGACGGATCTATCACTCCATGCAATGCAAATTTTATTAAAATTAACACATAATTAATGCTGTCTGGTACCTTCCATCGATCTAAGCATACTGGGCATGCGAGGGCAAGATTCTCAGGATGCTAGTTGTGACTCGAGGCTCAGATACGCAGGACAGGCCCAGGCCATGTATTTGCAATGCTGTCTGGCACCTTCCTTCGATCCAAGCATTCTGCATGCCCAGACCCAATTCTCGTACATCTAATTAATTAATTAATTATCTAACTAATTAATTAAATTAATATTTAATTAACTTTTAGTGATGGCACTAGCCGTCACTAATGCCGTCATAAATAGTAGACAATATTAGCCATTGCTAATGCCATCGCTAATACTCACATGAATACTCACGGATGTGTTGATTGCAGGGACAGATCACGTGGTAGGGGTGGTGGGCAAGGCCGGGGTGGCAGTGTTGGGAATAGTGTCCCAAAGCCAATCGTCAGTCTGTTGATGGTTGTGCTCATTTTTGTATATGTACATGAATTATAAATTAATAAAAATTATTTTGGTATTTTTTATCACAAAATATTTATCTTCTAATGAACTCCTATGTTGTGGTGAAGTCCTTAGGACTATTTAGACTCGACAAAGGAGGATTTGTCGTTTAGTTCTTAAATCTGTTCATGACCAAATGATACGTTGTTATCAAGGACGACAATATTTATCAAGCATTGGTCATTGTGTGTCATATAGGTTGGTTGTCCTCTTAACCAATGAGTGTGGAGACACTGGTATGGCATACAGGTGAGATGTAAGGGTACATCTGCACTAAACGTGACCGACTCCGAAGCTATTTTTCTGTCAAGATTTGCTCCGATAGAATATAGGTATAAATGTCCTTCGATCTGAGACGCACAGTGACTTGCAAGCAACTCACTGTACTTAGGCACTGGACTACCTGAATTTCTAATTCAGTGACAGAAGGCTGCTGGGTGTAGTCAAGTATTTGACTTGTCGGTGCATGTGTCAAGATGGGATTGACCACTCCAGTTTAGGAGCTGTATACAGTCATATTTCAATTTAGCAAAACCTTGGCCAGGATAGTCCTTGTGAGGAGTCACAGGACTGTTTAAGTTGAGCACGATTCGGATGATCTAACCAGGGTTGACAGTTTAACCCTGAGTCTCCTAAACACAGAGATCAAAAGGATGAATTATACAGTAACCATATTCACGTAAGTTCTGAGTGTTGAGATTGCGACTATTCGAGCTATCCGATCATCGGGTATCATTGCTAGATGATCACTTCGATTAGTATAGGAATTGGTTCCTGTGCTACCGGCTTAGGTTCGAACCTGCGGGGTCACACACATTAGAGGTTCCTATCTGATCTGATGGCTGATGAAGAGTCCTAATACTCTGGACTATGAGTCCTACGTGTCTGGACTCTGTGATAGAGAATCAGGATTCTCTGATCATGAGTCCCACACATTTGGGTACCGGGGTCAAGAGTCCCACTGGTTGGGACTCTTCGATCAGGGTTACATATCGATGAATTCTGATGCCCGATTACCATCAGATTTGGACTCAATATTTATGAGAGATTTAATTAGTGATTTGATCGCTAATTAACTCAATTTAATTGAGTAATTATTTTTGGATCAAGTCTAATTAAATTGGATTCAATTGGGTTTGACCTGATTAGGTTAAGAGTTGACCTAATCGTCGAGATGGTTTGGTCTCTGATTTGATCAGGGGTTGGGCTTAATCAATTCCTAATTTGATTAGAATTTTATTGAACCTAATTAAGCCTAATTTAGTTGGGTTAAAATTAGTCTAATTGGGCCTAACTTATTTGGTTCAATTAGGTTGGTTTAAATAATGAAACCATCTTGACCCATTCTCCCTGTGCCACCTCACTTCACTGCGCCCATTTGAATTCATGAGAAGGAAGTTCTCATAAATTTTTCTCACGCAAAGCCCTCCTCACATCCTACTTTAATGCACCAAATGAGTAGATAAAGATGATTGGTTGGCCATTCAAATTCAAAACAAATTTGAATTTGAATGAGCAACCAATCTTAGCCCTTGACCTTATCCTCTTTTAACGTCCCATTTATTACACGAGAAAATTTTCTCTTGAAATCACTTATGCACAAATTAAGCCATGCCCTCCTCTTCTCATGCCTTAGTGGATAGGGATAAATTGGTTTCCATTTGAATTTAAAATTTGATTTGAATTCAAATGTGCAATTACTCATCTTTATCCTCTCACGTAGATAAGACATTTGTTGTTGTTTTAAAAGGAGGAGAAGAGTTGGACGTGGGTAATTGAAAAATTTTGGAAAAAAATATGGGTGTGAGGAATCCTTGTGCATGAGGTGAAGGTCCATATCCTTCTGAGAGAAAAAGAAAGAAAAGAAAGAAAAAGTGTGCGCAGGGTTTCAGTGAGTTCTTCAGGGTTTCAGCCTGGAGTTCGGGAAGTGAGAAAGTGAGCTACGAGTGTCGTGAGCCACCAAATTTCAGAAGATCTTCAACATCCTCTCAAGCAGTCTGCTGATGATCCAGAGCATCCAAAGAATCGACAGACATCGATCGAAGGAGTTCGATCAGCATTGACCGTCGAAAGGGCTCTACAACGAGCTAGCACTCGTGAGGAGTCGATCAGACCGAAAGCTTTGTGTGGATGATCCGCAGAGGCCAGACACACTGTGTGGCTATATCACGATGATCAGACTCTTCCGACGGTGATCAGATTACGGTGATCTACTACCCGCACAAAGGTATTGTGTTCTGAACACATTACAGTAAAGTGTTTACTGTTCAAATTCGAATTTCAAATTTAAATGCATGCATGCTATATATCATAATTAGATCCTAGTGTAGGATAAATTTTTATTAATTAATTAGATTAATTAATAATTTTACTGTAAAATAATGATTTTAAAAAAATTTTAAAATTATCATTTTACCCCTGCACTGTATTCGCTTCAAATGGTATCAGAGCGGGTTCTTAGATATGATATATATATTTGCATGCATAGATTAAGTTATAATCTAAAAGTTTAAATTTAAAATTAAAATTTAAAATTTAAAATTTAAAATTTAAATTTTGAAAGTTGTTCGAAATTCAAAATTTAAAAATTTAAAATTTGAAATTTGATTAAAATTTTAAATTCAAAATTCAAAATTTAAAATTCAAATTTTGAAATTCAAAATTTGAAATTCAAAATTTTAAAATTTATTTGAAATTCAAAATTTAAAATTTAAAATTTAAATTTTAAAATTGATATATTTAGATATATTGATCCAAGTAACAAGTAATCGAATTGGGTTGGTTGCCATGGCCGTCCGGTCATAGAAAAAAAGTAGGATTTAAAGGCCTCTCTTCCATTGATGGGGTCTCCTATGGCGGTAGGGGTGCTGATGCGATTATATCCCATGCAGATGAAGCAGTGAAAGGAATTAATTATATAGGTTCAGTTATGAAATTTATCTTGAAATATTAGATTAGATCTAAAGGAATATTCATGATTTATTTTGATTGAGTTATTTTTGTTATGTAATTAGCAATAGGATTGCTATTTATGAAATGTGCTGATCTATTTGTGAAATGAGTCAACATATTTGATGAACAGAAAATAAAATCTTTAAATTTGAAAATTATTTTCAAAATGCCAAACCCTACCCATCAGCCCAAATACTTAATTAAAAGAATTAAGTGTTGTCTAGTAGGTCTAGAATTATGAATTAAGACCTAAGACAATTGCATAAACTTATAGGTCAATGGGTTAGATGGATTAGGTCCATAATTGGGTTAGACTTAAGGTTAGCTTAAAGAAATGGACTAAATTAGAGTAATTGGTCAAATCTAATCAAAAGTTGAATTAGATTAGGTCAAGGATACTCTAGACTCAACTCCAATAGTTGTAATTGAATGGGTCCATGTCTTTAACTAGACCAAGATGGACTTAATTCATGGCTACGCGGTGGAACCCAATTTACTAAGTTGATCAAATTAAAACTAATGAACCGGTTGGTGTCTAAGGTAAGTTTGGCAGTTTGACCAGTGGTTTTTAAGCGGGAGCTACTCGCAATGATTCGATCTCTGACGAGTTAATGGCATATCCCCACCACTGATCTCACTTACCTGGCCAACCTGGTGAATTAGGTTTTGATTAGATTAGTTGGTGATTAGGGCTCACCCATATCATTAGGTAAATCGGTTTGACTGATTTAGGTGCTCCTAATGCTGGCTTAATTAAATCCTTTTTAATCTGACTTGGTGAAGTCAGTGGAAGGATTGAAATTGACTGGTAATTTATCTTCTCATCTATTCTTTAATAAAATCTTCAAAAATTATTAGGTCCTAAAAATGATTAAGTTATATTGATAACTAAGTCATAGCCTCCCATTAAGTGAGTGATAATGAGTCCATTAGTTTAATAATCATTGGAGGCCCAAAGGCCTGGTGCTTATTGACTAATGAAATTATCATTCATAATATGATAATTTGGTTTGAGTCTTTCTGATGGTGGTCAGATTGGCCGGCCAAAGTCGGGCCTGATCATTTATTGATCCGATTCACCAAATCAAATCATGTTAATGGTTGGACCTAACCAGATCTTTTCAGTGAAGGCCAAAGCCTACTGATTAGGTTCTGGGGCAAAATTAATTATTAGAAGTTGTTTAGAGAAACAACTGATTATGAACCTACCCATAGATACACATGGGTTGACCAACCAAAGTTGGGCTCGTGTGTAGTCTGTGTGGATTCTAGTACCCACTAAGGAATTAAAGTAATTTCTCGAATTGGAGGTTGAGGCTATCAATTCATAAAAATACTGGGAGAAACTTTAGACTAAAGTCCAAGTCTTTAGTATTAATAATTTATGTACTAATACAGGTCTGATTTTTCTTTATGCAGCTATGGCCACTACCCTTTCGCTCCGGTCATTATTAGATAATGACAAGCTCATGGGACCTAATTTCGATAGCTGGTATCAAAAATTAAAATTCATCTTTGAGCATGAGCAGATCCTTTATGTAGTAACGGATCCGGCACCTGAGAAGCCAGCCCCGAATGCTAGAGGGGTGGTCCGAGACACTTATCAGAAGTGGCTCAACGACCGTACCACCATTCGGTGCATTATACTGATGGCAATGAATGATGATTTCAGCTGCAGGTTTGAGAACGCCCAACCACAGGAGATGCTTCAAATGTTGAATGACTCCTTTGGCACGCCTAACGATGTTGAAAGGCACAAAACTATTTGTGCCATTTTCAATGCTCGGATGAGGGATGGAGCCTCAGTCACTGATCATGTACTATACATGATCGAAATGATTGAGCACCTAAATAAACTGGGTTTCCCCTGCACGAGCAGCTCGATAAGGATGCGATCCTTAATTCTCTGCCCAAGTCCTATCTTCCTTCCTTACTCATTTTCGAATGACAAAGCCTGCAGTGAACTACCACGGCTTGTTGGGGTTGCTGCAGAACTTTGAGAAGGATCACCAGCTCCATAAGGAGTCGGTGAATGTTGTGGGAGGTCTTCTTCTGATCGTCGACTTTTTAAGAAAGGGAAGAAGAAGAAGAAGAAGAAGAATAAGAAGGTACAGCTGCATGCTGGGACGTCTGCACAGGGTCAGACCAAGAAGCGCAAGCCCGACCAGAGCCAGGCAGAGTGCTTTTTTGCAAGAAGCAGGGGCACTGGAAGAGGAACTGTCCTCTATACATTGCCTCACTGGATCCGAACAGGCCAAAGAAGAAGCAAGGTATTATATGATAACACCTTGCAACTTTTTCATTTGTGATATTACTGTCTGGGTATTGGATACCGGAAGCCTTATCATATTTGCAATTCGATGCAGGGTCTGCAGGTCAGTAGAAGATTTGATGAAGGCGAGAGGTTCCTGAATGTTGGAGATGGAAGCAAAGTTCATTCTAGCATTAGGAATCATGAACTTTGTAATCAATTCTCGAAATATAATTCTGAGTGAATGTCACTATTGTCCAAGCTTTTTATTAAATATTATTTCTGTAGGCCTTTTGGCCATGTACGGTTATCAATTTTTAATAAAAAAAATATTTGTAATATCATTTTGAATGGTGTTACAATATTTGTTGGATAACTTAATAATGGAATTTACTTTTATCATAACCTGTTAATGTGGTTCAAACCTTCGGTAAATGCCCTAGAATAGATAATATGTCAGAAGTCTACCTTTGGCACTATAGGCTAGGTCATATCAATAAGAACAGGATAAACAGGTTGGCTCAAGAAGAAATTCTTGAAGTAGGTGATTGTGAATCACTTCCAACCTGTGAGTCCTGTCTTCTTGGTAAAATGACCAAGTCACCTTTTACTAGAAAAGGTGAGCGAGCCAGTGAACTCTTGGGTCTGGTACATTCTGATGTATGTGGACCCATGAGCTCAAGTGCAAGAGGTAGATATTTCTACTTCATAACCTTCACAGATGACCTATCGAGGTATGGATATGTCTATTTAATGAAGCATAAGTCGGAGTCATTTGAAATGTTCAACTATTCCAAATGAGGTAGAAAAATAAACTGGAAAGTGTATTAAAACTCTTCGATCTGATCGAGGAGGTGAATATTTTCCAATGAGTTTCTGACATATCTTGGAGAGAATGAGATTCTCTCTCAATGGACTCCTCCTGAAACACCACAGCATAATGGTGTATCTGAAAGGAGGAATCGGACCCTGTTGGACATGGTTCGATCCATGATGGGGTTTGCTGGTCCGTCGATCTCCCTCTAGGGATATGCGCTCGAATCGGCTTGTTACCTTCTAAATAGAATTTGAGTAAGTCTGTAACCAAAACCCATATGAGATATGGATAGGACGTAAGCCAGTACTCTCGCACCTTAGGGTTTGGGGGTGTCCGGCTTATGTTAAACGTTTAATTACGGACAAGCTAGGATCTAGGTCTGACAAGTGTAATTTTATAGGATACCCAAAAGAGACCAAAGGGTATTATTTCTATCTGGCTGATGAGCAAAAGGTGTTTGTCAGCCTTAAGATAATCTTTTTGAAAAAGAGTTCCTTGGTGAAGGGACTGTTGCCTCTAAGGTCGAACTTGACGAAGTTCGACAGGTGAAAAAACCGACACAAGTTGCTGAACCTGAATCAGATTTGATTAGATCAGATCGAAGCCCATGTTCAACATCCTTAAGCGATCTGGTAGAGTACCAGTCAATCGGACAAATACTATGATTTCTTGGTCCGGACGACGATCCTATCGAACTTGATGAAAACGATGAGGATCCGATCACCTACATGGATGCAATGCAGAGACCCGACTCTGAGAAATGGCTAGAGGCCATGAAATCCGAAATGGAATCCATGAAGGTCAACGATGTGTGGACATTGATTGACCCACCCGAAGGAGTAAAACCCATAGGGTGTAAGTGGGTCTTCAAGAGGAAGAGGGGCGCAGACGGAAAGATGAAAACCTATAAAGCCCATCTGGTTGTCAAGGAATATCGTCAACGTTATGGTATAGACTATGACGAGATATTTTTTCCTGTGGCAATGCTCAAATCCATTCGGATTATGCTTGCGATAGCTACCCATCTGGACTATAAATCTGGCAGATGGATGTGAAGACAGCTTTCCTAAACGGAGAGCTGGATGAAGAGGTGTATATGATACAACCTGAAGGATTCACATCCACTGATGAGTCTAAGGTGTGCAGACTACAGAGGTCCATTTATGGACTTAAGCAGGCATCCCAGAGTTGGAACATACGTTTTGATAGGATGATCAAGACGTATGGCTTCGTTAAGAACGGAGAAGAGCCCTGCATTTATAAGTGGGCTAATGGTCTAGTAGTGGTATTTCTTGTATTGTATGTGGATGACATTCTCTTAATGGGAATGATATCCCTGCATTACAGAGAATAAAGATTTGCTGTCGTCACAGTTCTCCATGAAGGATCTAGGAGAAGCTTCCTACATCCTAGGGATGAGGATCTATAGGGATAGATCTAAAAGGTTACTTGGTTTATCCCAATCTACGTACATAGATACTATGCTGAAGAGGTTCAGCTTGGAGAATTCAAGAAAGGCTATCTACCGATAGGCCATGGAATTTCTCTCTCAAAAAGGATTATCCGACAACACCTCAAGAGAGAGAGCGTATGGGTAGGATTTTATATGCTTCGCAGTGGGATCTTCATGTATGTCATGACATGTACACGACAGATGTGGCATACTCACTAGGGGTAGTGAGTAGATACCAATCTGATCCAGGGAGAATTACTGGAAGGTTGTTAAAACCATCCTGAAGTATTTAAGAAATACTAAGGACCAGTGGCTTATTTATGATGAATCAGACTTGAGACTTATAGGGTTTATAGACTCTAGTTTTCAGTCTGATCATGATGACAGCAAAAGTGTGTCGGGATTTATTTTTACCCTTTATGGGGGGCTATCTGCTAGAAGAGTTTCAAGTAGCACACAGTGGCTGATTCCGTTTGCGAGGCGGAGTATGTCACTGCATCAGATGCTGCCAAAGAAGCGGTGTGGCTGAGGAAGTTCATCACTGAGCTCGGAGTAGCACCTTCCTTGTTGGTCTAGTTCTGCTCTACTGTGACAGCTCTGGAGCCATTGCTCAGGCGAAAGAACGAAGGCACACCAATGGACGAAGCATATTCTGCGTCGCTACCATCTCATCTGAGAAATTGTGGATCGAGGTGATGTCGACTTTCAGAAGATCGACGAAAAGGAGAACCTGGCCGACCCATTCACTAAAGCCATTGCGATGAAGGAGTTCGACGACTACAAGTCGAAGATGGGTATTAGATACTGCACCAATTGGCTTTAGGCCAAGTGGAGATTGTTGGGAATAGTGTCTCAAAGCAATCGTCAGCCTGTTGACGGTTGTGCTCATTTTTATATATGTACATGAATTATGAATTAATAAAAATTATTTTGATATTTTTTCATCATAAAATGTTTCATTTTCTAATGAACTCCTATATTGTGGTGAAGTCCTTAGGACTATTTAGACTCGACAAAGGAGGATTTGTCGTTTAGTCCTTAAATCTGTTCGCGACCAAATGATACGTTGTTATCAAGGATGACAACGTTTATCAAGCATAGATCGTTGTGTGCATATAGGTTGGTTGTCCTCTTAACCAATGAGTGTGGAGACACTGGTATGGCATACAGTTGAGATGTAAGGATACATCTGCACTGAACGTGACCGACTCCGAAGCTATTTCTGCTGTCAAGATTTGCTCCGATGGAATATGGATATAAATATCCTTCCGATCTGAGACCGACACGGTGACTTGCAAGCAACTTACTGCACTTAGGCACTGGACTATCTGAATTTCTAATTCAGTGACGGAAGGCTGCTGGGTGTAGTCAAGTACTTGACTTGTCGGTGCGTGTCTCAAGATGGGATTGACCACTCCAGTTTAGGAGCTGTGTACAGTCATGTTTCAATTTAGCAAAACTTAGCCAGGATAGTCCTTGTGAGGAGTCACAGGACTGTTTGAGTTGAGCACGATTCGGATGATCTAACCAGGGTTGACAGTTTAACCCTGAGTTATCCTAAACACAGAGGTCAAAAAGATGAATTATACGGTAACCATATTCACGTAGGTTCTGAGTGTTGCGATTGTGACTATTCGAGCTATCCGATCGTCGGGTACCATTGTTAGATGGTCACTTCGATTAGTACAGGAATTGATTCCTGTGCTACCGGCTTAGGTTCGAACCTGCGGGGTCACACACATTAGAGGTTCCTATCTAATCTGATGGCTGATGAAGAGTCTTAATACTCATGGACTATGAGTCCTACATGTCTAGGACTCTGTGATAGAGAATCAGGATTCTCTGATCATGAGTCCCATATATTTTGGGTACCGGGGTCAAGAGTCCCACTGGTTTGGGACTCTTCGATCAAGGTTACATATCGATGAATTCTGATGTCGATTATCCATCGGATTTGAACTCAATATTTATAAGAGGTTTAATTAGTGATTTGATCATAATTAACTCATTTGATTGAGTAATTATTTTTGGATCAAGTCCAATTGAATTGGATTCAGTTGGGTTTGACCCGATTAGGTTAAGAGTTGACCTAATCATCGAGATGGTTTGGTCCCTGATTTGATCAGGGGTTGGACTTAATCAATTCTGATTTGATTAGGATTTTATTGAGCCTAATTAAGCCTAATTTAGTTGGATTTAAATTAGTCTAATTGGGCCTAACTTATTTGGTTTAATTAGGTTGGTTTAAATAATGAAACCACCTTGACCCATTCTCCCTGCGCCACCTCACTTCCACTACGTCCATTTGAATTCATGAGAAGGAAGTTCTCATGAATTTTTTCTCACGCAAAGCCCTCCTCATGCCCTACTTTAATGCACCAAATGAGTAGATATGGATGATTGGTTGGCCATTCAAATTCAAAATAAAGTTTGAATTTGAATGAGCAACCAATCTTAGCGCCTTGACCTTATCCTCTTTTAACGCCCCATTTATTACACGAGAAAATATTTCTCTTGAAATCACTTACGCAAAATTAAGCCACACCCTCCTCTTCTCACGCCCTTAGTGGATAGGGTTAAATTGGTTTCCATTTGAATTCAAAATTTGATTTGAATTCAAATGTGCAATTACTCATCTTTATCCTCTCACATGGATAAGACGTTTGTTGTTGTTTTAAAAGGAGGAGAAGAGTTGGGCGTGGGTAATTGAAAAATTTTGGAGAGAAAATCTGGGTGTGAGGAATCCTTGTGCGTAAGGTGAAGGTACATATCCTTCTGAGAGAAAAAGAAAGAAAAGAAAGAAAAAGTGTGCGCAGGGTTTCAGTGAGTTCTTCAGGGTTTTAGCCTGGAGTTCGAAAAGTGAGAAGATGAGCTACGAGTGTCATGAGCCCACCAAATTTTAGAAAGATCTTCAACATCCTCTCAAGCACGTCTGCTGACGATCTGGAGCATCCGAAGAATCGACAGATATCGATCGAAGGAGTTCGATCAGCATCGGCCGTCAAACTCTACAACGAGCTAGCACTTGTGAGGAGTCGATCAGATCGAGAGCTTCGTGTGGACGATCTGCAGAGGCCAGATATGCTGTGTGGCTGCATCGCGATGATCAGACTCTCCCGACGGTGATCAGATTACAGCGATCTACTACCCGCACAAAGGTATTGTGTTCTAAACACATTACAGTAAAGTATTTACTGTTCAAATTTGAATTTCAAATTTAAATGCATGCATGCTATATATCATATTTAGATCCTAGTATAGGGTAAATTTTTATTAATTAATTAGATTAATTAATAATTTTTGCTATAAAATAGTGATTTTAAAAAAGTTTTAAAATTATCATCTTACCCTTTCACTGAATTTCGCTTCAGGCAGGGCCGCGAGCTGGGGGCGACGGGGGGTGGCGGGGCTGCGGTGGGCGGTGGGGTTGAGGCGGGGTTGCGAGGGGCGGCGGGGCCATGAGCTGGGGGCGATGGGGCCGCTGGGGGTGGCGGGGCAGGGGCCGTGGGGCCGGCAGGTCGGCCCGAGGTTGAACTGGCATGGGGATGGGGTCAATGGGGTCGCAGCGACCGCAGAATGTCGGAGGGGGGGTTGGCGAGGTTAGGATGCTAGAGAGGGGGGTTGGGGTTGGGAACGAGAGAAAATGAGTGGGGAGGGAGAAATTTTTTGGTTTTATAAATGACTGACTATTAGCGATGGTAAATTTGCGGTCGCTAATGTTGTCGGTGTTCATAGCTAAAAATAAAAATCTGTTGCTAATAATTTATCAAATTTTTAAAATAATATTTTTCAAAATCATTAGCGATGGCATGACTTCCGTCGCTAATAAATTAGCCGTCGCTAATACTGTCACTAACTCTATCACTAATAATTAAAAAATATTTTTATTAACGAGAGATCAGTCATTGTTAAAAAGATTTTTGATTGCTAATAACTCTATTAGCGATGGCAACATGCTGTCGCTAATAACCTCTCCACACCTTCACAAATTCTGAATCTGATATAATTTTAAAATTTAAAGCTCATTTTTACCATTCATTATCTAAATAATTATCATTAAAGTATTGTCACAAAAAACATCTCGATCGATAGCCTACCTATATCGATCAATAAAATTCGATTTCGATGGTCACGAACAACCACATGATGATCTAATAGATAGAGACCATCAATGAATCCAAAAATTTATAACAATAATCTCGATGATATTTGTAATAGACTATTAAAATTTTATTTCAATCAGACATCATTATCATAATCAATTTAGTATGAGATTATTTCGATCGTTAAATAAAAAATGAATGATCAAAAGGCCAAACGACATTCTATTAAGGTAATTTTTTAGATAAATGATCTTTGCTACTACTATAATCATTTGTACGATAGTGATCGTAAAATCTAAACATATATATATGAACCATGTACGTTAAGCAGATCTTACAAATGTACAAATATAATTACTTAAAGATTTTAAGAATAAGTATCAAGAGACATATAGTTTTGGATCATTCATATATGTGTTTTTTGAATATTATGATCACTATCGTACAAACGATCAAAGTATTAGTAAAGATAATTTATCTAAAAATTATCTTGTAATCGGATGCCGTTTGATCTTTTGATCACTCATTTTTTATTTAATGATTTAAATTATCTCATGCAAAATTGATAATGATAATGATGTTCGATTGAAGTAAAATTTGATAGTGTGCTATAAATATCATCGAAATCATCGTTGTAAATTTTTGGATCCATCGATTATCTCTATCTATCAGATCATCATGCGATCATTTGTGACTGTCGAAATTAAATTTTATTGATCGACATAGCTAGGACTATCAGATCGAGATAGTTTTTTGTGATGATACTCTAACGATAATTATTTAGATAATGAACGGTGCAGATGGACTTTAATTTTTAAATTATATCATATTCAAAAAAAATAAAAAAAAATTATATTCTGTATTGAGTATTAGCGACGGCAACTGCCATCGCCAATACTCTTCCTTCCGTCATTAATAATTTTAATATTTTTTTTATTTTTTACGATGGTGAATACTGTCGCTAATAATGTCATAGCTAATAATTAATAGAGACGGCAGTGGTCGTCGCTAATACTCTTTTTGCCGTCACTAATAATTTTAATAAATATTTTTTTTTTACGATGGCATATACCGTCGCTAATAGTGCCATCGCGAATGATTATTAAAGATGACAATTGCCATCACTAATACTCTTTTTATCGTCTTTAATAATTTTAATAAATATTTTTTTTTTTGCGACGGTGAATGCTGTTTCTAATAGTGCCATCGCTAGTGATTATTAATGACGGTGTTGCGATCGCTAAGATCGTTTACACCGTCGATAAAACTAATATTAACGACAGTGAAAATATCATCTCTAATAGCTGTCGATAAAATAATTATTAACAATGGAATCGTTATCATCGAAAATACCATCGCTAATAGACATATTAGCGATGGTAAAAATATCATCGCTAATGACCATCGCTAATACCTTAATTTCTTATAGTATCGTACTCCTTTTCTAATAAAGATAGTGCAAGTCACGAAATGGCACATCATTAATCCTCAAAAAATTTTTGAAAGTAGTAATGCAGGTGCATCCAAGAAGGAGCCAACCTAGTGGTTCAACTAACCAAGATAGCTACTCCCTTTGCTTGAAGTCCAAAGACTACTTTGAAATCACGAGTGGAAGGCACATGTTGTGGAAAAGACCTATCGATCGAGACCAGTTCTCCATTAAGGCACACACAAGATGATGTGGTGAGGTCATACTAACTATGGCTCTAGGACCACCAATTCGGCTAGCTGTGTAGATAAAGTCTGTGTCTGACATCCATGATTAACAACTTCGAGTCAGAAGGGATGAGAGATATTCCTCCCTCAAAAAGAAACTAGAATATCGCCTTACGGCCTGCAAAGTTAGGCCTAACAAACTCACAGATTCCAACTAACAGTCTACAGGCTGAACTTTTAAATAAAAGAGGTATAATGGGGACCCTGGGTAAGAAATAAGTAAGCAAACACAAGCACTTGGGAGGAGGCCGCAAGCTCTCTCCGCTTTTTCGACTCTGCTTTCTTTTTTCTCTACTATTTTTAAAGCTCCAGCTAATTAACTTAAGCATTAAAGGATCTCCCATTGGAGCGTCTCTGATGAGTGGGATGTTTTTTGTAAGTACTTCATGGCATCATAGATCTTGAACAATATCTAGCTCCAGTCACATCAGTACCTCCTTGGAGTCTTGCGGCAATAGGTCTTGTTAGTGAAACTACACCATGATTTAAGATGCTGGGCTGATTCTTTGAGAAGTCACATCACATACAGTGCAACCAATGCATATTTCTTAGCTAGGTTTTGGTATGGAAAATGCACTCTCACATATATGGATGTACATATTCAATTGCTTGAGCTGCACTTTATCAAAAAAAAAAAAAAAATGCTTGAGCTACAAAACTCTCAATTTAGCATTGTTACGAGTCATAGCTTAAAAAGTTTGGTCATATTTTTTTATCTTACTTTATTATTAAACTGTAGCTTTAAAGGAGTTGATTTAGCGAAAGTCCTGAATTCAGGTGAATATCAATCACCTACCCACTAGCTTGTAATTCAAGTTCTTTGGTAACCATCAGGGACTTCTTTGCTTGGAGGGAGGGCTATAATACATACAAGGTCAGAAATTCTATATGACTACTCACATATTCAAAGAATTTGGTACCTAAAGTGTCGCATAATTAAACAAGTTTTTTCTTTTTCTTCCTCACCATCTACCAACAGCAAGGAACGTGTCCAAGCAAGGAACTGGCACATTTCGAGCTATCTACTCCCGCATAACTAATTATTAGATTCAATAATCAAATTTTGTAGCTCCTATCACGCTTAAGTCACATGGATGATCGATTGGTTAAAATATTGACGTGCTTCCTTTTTTTTTTTTTTTTAATTATATTTTATATTATATTTATATAACTGTGCATACTATCAATCACAATCGCTCAGTTTTATGGCGGTGCATTGAAATGTAGGTACGAAGAATGAGGCCCGTAGAAATGAGTGGGGTGATTGGTTAGGTGGATGGCCCATGGAGCACGCAATATAAGGTATGGTTTTCCCTCTTCTGAGGGGTTATAGGAGGGTACCACAGAACTGCATGGCCGGATCCCTGTTGAACGTAGGTTGCGCACTACAAGAACACCGAGGTCTGTGCCAGGGCATCATCAATTTGAAGCCCTTTGGTAGCTAGTTTATCAGCTAGCCTAGAGGTTTTCTCCTGAAAAACTATGCATAGCTAAAAAGCAGTGGACTTCTTTCATGAAAAATTGAAAGAAAGATAAAAAAAAAAAAAAAAAAAAAAAGGAAAGGAAGGAACTAAAAACACAAAGGACAAACTAAATAAAATGTCACCGGCCAAAGTTCAATACAGAGCCCCGTCTGACACCTTCACCAAATATTCCAAAAGCATGCAGGGTCTGACCGCCACAGGGTGACACGTGCACAAGTGGACCCACCCACCCTTCCTGTTCGTGCAAACACCTTGTGGTCTTCAAAACATACACCGAAGAGAGAGAGAACAGAGAGAGAGAGAGAGAGATTGCTTTTTCTTTACCTTCTCCATCCTGAAATTCTCTAAGATATCGTCACCTCCCTTTTGTTTCTCCTCCCTCCATCAACCAAGTCAGAAAACACTGCCTCAAATCTCTACTTTCCCACAAATTCACCCTCATGATAAGGTAAGCTGAGAAAGAAGAGAGGAGGATGGGGTGAAGCCTAGGCCACATTTCATCAATTCAGTGTATCTACGTATCCATATATCTATCTATACATCTCTAGAAAGGACTCTAATTAATGGATCTGCCTACTTCTCCATAGAATCCCATTCAGTACCAAGGAAATAGATGGAGGTGGCACACTGCTGTAAACTCTTTCCTGATCTCCTTTTTTTTTTCTTTTCTTTGTGTGTGTGCACTTTCTAGGGTTTAGAGAATCACTCTTGTCTTGGTCGAGCGAGCCATAGGGAGCTCAGTGCACGGAGGCGGTGGAAGTACTCAGCGATGGCCAGCAAGCATCGGGCCATTTGACGGGTGGTCAAAATGTGGTGAAGCCGGTGGAGTGTCTGATGCCTCAGATTATCTGCCTGTAAGAATGCATTTGCTTGGAATTAGTATTCACTCTCTTGGTACATGCATAGATTAATTTAGATACTTTTTCATGTGGGCTAGTTATTACCATGTCATGATTGGAAGTATAAATGCTCCATCATAATTCAGTTTGCGAAGAAAATGTGGTGAGGAAAAGTAAAATGAGGAAAGATGCTGAAAAGTTTCCCATATTTGGTGAGGAGCAAGTATATATATGAGTGGTGTTCTTGTCTCCTTGAGATGAACAAATTTGCTATTTCGACGAACAAGTCAGCATTGTGCAATGTCTCAATCTAAATAATATGCATGTTAGGTGGCATTGGGTCACTAAATGAAATCACCAAAATGATCTTAAATCATTGGTGCTTCTTATCCTAGGATAATCTGATCTCTCATAATCTAAGATCATCGTATTTGGTATACTATATTCCAATGATTAAAGATCCCTGTATTTATGAGTAATCTATTTGGTAATTCATGAAAATTCAAGATCACTTATCATATAATACTTAAACTACCTTTGATATATTCCACAAATATATTTATTAATCATATAAAATATAATATAATAAATTATTAATATATTCCTTGAAAATATTTGTTAATCCTAACTTATTAACCTATAAAAATATATAATTGTTATTGTAGAATTAATATTTTTAATATATCATTATTTTATTTTATTAGGAAAATAAATAAATACAAGTAATAATTTTATAATATAGATATAAAGTATAATAATATAATATTATTATAATTTAAAATTATAATCAAATAATGTAATATAATATAATATATATAAATACATCATAAATATAATATATATATAATATTGAAATAATATATTAGAGATATTGATATACCAAATTTTCTCATTGGATAAAAGAGTTTTTTATCTCCAAACTTTAGTCTGAGATCATTATGCCAGGTCGATCTTGGATATCCAAACCTCAAGGATGGATTTTGTATCATGGAGTAACATAGTGATTTAAAAAGTAGGGATGATTGAAGATCATTGTCATATAGGATCATCATGTGCAAACAAAAATGATGATCTATTATTACCTTCACCCACAATATCTTTAATCTTGAGATGATTATCCTATACCAAACACTTTGAACATTGTGATGGACTAATACAACCAAAGAAGGCACATAGGCAGCACACAGAACCATTCCAAGCTCTTGAAAATAACTGAATCTTATTTATCAAAAAAAAAAATACTGATTCTTGATTAATTACCTCAAGTCCATTCTCTCTCTCTCTCCTCTCTCTCTCTCTCTCTCTCTCTCTCTCTATATATATATATATATATATATATATAGGGTTGTGTTTATATATATTTACCTAGTTATATAATTATAACCAACTCAAGATGATTGTCATTGAAAACTACTCAATTACCAGAATATATAACACCTACCCATTATCAAGTGGCCCCTTAACAGCTCCAATATCAATTGACTTCGAGAATAATTACTAGGAAATACTCAAACTCATACTCTCTCAACCTCTCACTGTCACATGAGGCCCCATGCCACTGAGAGGGAGTGGTCTGGGTCAACAAATTATAAAAGCAAAATATAAACGATAGTCTACTGATGGTTCTGATGCAGGTGAGAGTAATTAGAGTCGCATCTGTGGTTGAATCACATATAATATTTTCTGTTTATTTAAGTTTCCAGTTATCTTAAATTTCAATTATGGTTTTAATTATTAACAAAAAGTACCAGCAATGGTGCTTACTTGTCGAACAAAACCCTCAAGGGTGGTGAGCTTGTTCATGGCAATGGCCATTTGGCCCATGTAGTTAGCCATGTTGGACGGGCAGCTCAGCGCATCGGAGGTGACGGTATCCAGTAGAGACTGGTGGAGGGCTTCAAGTCCTTGGCTCAGCGCTTCCTCTGTCTCCTGCGTCGACTGTTGCAGACCACACACCCCCAATATCTGTTGCTCTGTTAATGGCTCTATGTGGCTCAAAAGCATCTAAACACCCAGATATTTAAGCACGTAATTAGTAAGAGAAAACTAAGCACAATTGTTATACATTTCTACATAATGTCATGCAGAGAGAACAGGACATAAAACCTTCTTATGTGCACATTATTACGGAAAATAATTAATAGTAGTCGTAATTTTATCAATGGATCGATATATATTGCGATAAATCCCAAGAAAATGTTATGGCCTTCCGTTCGCCTTTACTACATATAGAAATGCGTGAAAAGAATGGGTGTCGTATGTCCATTTATTATGTAGAGAACAAAAGTAAATGATTATGGAGAATATAAGGGACCATGTGATGCTTGCACGGCTCAACGATTAGATAGTTTTATTTATTGTTTTATTTCTTTTCTCCTTCCATGTAGAAAACAGCACCGCTTTATATATAGAACGTATGGGGGCAAGGCCACATCTCCACAAGTTATAGGTTGAGGAAAACCTTCCCCCCATCAACTATCTTTCCTAATGCCTGTACCACCAACTCCCCATCACCAGTACTTTATGACATGAGGTTCGTGTCTAAATCTTTTATAAAACTAAACTATTCCTCGAACCACAAATTGATTTAGAGGAAAAACACAGCCCTTCCATTAATTGGAGATTGGTTCAACGATTCCTATAGCCATAACTAAATAATGGCACCAACTCATGTACTTACATATACATACATATGCATCCCAAACGTTCAAAAATTTGAGAACTTCTGAGAAAGAGATGACCTAGATATGATTACAATCACCGTTTGGAGTCCTTTCCCCATGTTCATGGGTATCATGATGAGAACCGCAACGATACAATGGAGTGGATCTAGTTGGCCCTACCACTGTTGACCATGTGACTCATCATACTATATAAATATAAGTCATATCAATTCTTTTTTTTTGGGGGTAAAATTAGTCATATCATCCTTTTGAAACCATGCATGGGCATAACATCGTTTTGTTCAACCCTTTGTCTTGCATGTGCTTTGGGACAAACTTGGGGGTCTACAATGGCAGCTGAACTACATCTCCTAATGCACCGAATCGGGTCCACCACGGTGCCAAGGACACGTCTTTTTCAATTACTGTCAACCTCGTTCGAGAGAGATCATCCATGAAGAATTTGGAGCATGCAAGGAAAATAGATATGGTAGGGTTAGGGTTAGGGTTTGGAGGACCTTGATGAGCTCGGAGGGGCGGAAGCCACCCATCCACAAGAAGCAGCGCTCGGCAGGGGTCTTCCACATGCCGGAGATGAGGTGGAAGACGTCAGACTTGATAACTAAGCTCTTGAGGTTAATCATCTCGTCGTAGTGAGCCAGGCAGTTCTCCACAAACATCCGGAGCTCGTTCTCTGGTAGGTGTTCTTGCACTGCAGCACGAAGCTCGCACATCCGTCGATGGTGCTCCTCAAGCCATCTCGCATACTCCATGTCAAACATCGCAGCATCTAAAGACAAATTAACGACTCGTTATAAATACTGAAAGAAGTATACTAGAAAAGAAGATATGTAGTAAATATTTTTATAGGTAAACTTAGATGTCAGGTTGATGATGCCTGAGCTGAGTGCGCTGATGTGGGAGGGAAGCCGCCTTGTTCCCCAAGAAGTGCACCACCAAAGAAGAAACCCTAAATGGGAAATATATATGACTGTTATGTAAAGAAATATAGCGTGCATAATGTGAAGAAGGTTAAATGAGAGTGTCTTAGTATACATAAAACTTCATACCTGAGCCCTTGCCCTCTGGAGCTCTTGTTCTAGCTGAGTTAGCTTGATCCGACTGTTCTCTAGCTGTTGAACATAAGCCTGTTGAGGGAAAAGAGAGAAGGAAAAAAGATTTGACACTATTCCAAATGAGATTTTTCTGCGGTTTGTTGTTTCTGCGGATAATTAGAAGCCAAACTAGAACAAAAGAATATATGCGGATGCAAAGGTGGTAGTTTCCTTTCCTTTTTATTATATTATTTCTTTTATTTTCTTTTCTTTTAGTTGACCGACCTTCTTCCTTAGCCTGCTTTTCCTTGCTGCCTCCCTATTCTGAGCAAGCCGTCTCAGTGTCTGCCCACAGATAAATCAGACAGAGCGGAAACTTACTCCACCTTGGGAAAGAAAAAGTTTTAGAAAACTCTAGATAATGGATAGCTTTCTTTTATGTAGATCAAACTTACCTTAGGATCCGGTGTCTTGGGCCTTTCTTGCTCTGAACTAGATGTGCCCTTTCTGTTATTTCCTTCGTTCTGTCCACATAAAAGAATATGGTTGACCAAGTAACATATAAAGCAAATAACCCATTCTGGGCTCTCTCAAGCAGTTGCAACAACGTATGATCTACAAAAAACTCAGATCGTTCCAATCTTTGAAGTGAAAACAGAGATGGCTTCAACTTTGTCTGTGTTGGCCATTTGAGAAAAGAGAGAGAGAGAGAGCCTCGATGTGTCACCTTCACTACTGCTTTAAGATCCTTCCCAGGCTCGGGCAAAGCTGGGGGATTGCTTCTTGGGTTGCCTAGCTCCATGGTTTGCTCTGGTGACTTCTTAGAACCACTGCTTGTTGGAGAGACCAAACTAATTTCGCCCTATAAAAAACGAGAGTATAAGGGAACACAACCGAACGAGACAGCTCATCAAATCCTGCAACAAAAATTATGGAGGAAGAAACAAGAAGAGAAAGGTCTTGTGTTGAGTACCAATACCTTTGTAGATGGCTCTACATGCATGGGTTGAGAAGGAAAAATGTTCAGAGTCTCTGCATACATGAACCCTTGCAAGCATTAAATCCCCTGAAGGTGCATCTCAAAACATCCTACCAGAAGACCATAAATGGAGAACAGACTCCCCCAAGGAAATAAAGGCACCAACTTTTGTTTCCACAGACATAATCATGACAGCAAAATAGGATCTTTCAGATAAAAATAATATAGAACACTGTTTGTTCCTCAGAGAGAGAGAGAGAGGCAAAAGATGCATGAGATGTGAGCAACAGCTAGCTAGGCCTTCATATTTTCTCATGCACTTGTGGCTTTCTGCCATTCAAAAGAAAAAAGCAAACGAAAATAGAACCGTAGAAGGGAAAAGAAAGAGAGGAAAAAGAATTGGAGGAAAATGGAGAAACAGAAATCCATTCGTACCCCTTCAGTACAGGAATTTGCAAGGAAATCATGAGTAGTTTGTTACATGTCACAGTCTACACACTGGAGGGGCCGGGAAGAAGAAAAATAAAAATAAAAAGCAAGATATTGCACTTTAGTTATTTTCCAAAAATCCGAAATTCTAATCCTATCTGGTCAAATATGCAGGACAGCAAGATCTGTTGGCCATGATGTTCTCATGACCCCAAAAAAGCTTTTTCGGAAGGGAATCTCTACAGCTATCTCATATTCCCCCTCTCCCCCTACTAATCTATAGACCTTGTGAAAGGATAACCTTTTGGATACCCCATTGAAATCAACATAGGAGATGAGGCCCCAAGATGACAGAATCAAAAGAAGAGAAGAATAATTGGAAGGGACTCACGTCTTTGTTCTTGAGCTGATGAATGGTCCTGCCCATCAAGATACATGAACAGTGCTTGGTCCAGCTCTCCCAAGTCATAGGCCCCCGCCTCCCTACTTCTGCTATCATATCAACAAAAGAATCCAAACAAGCAACAAAATCAAAATCAACATCAAAATCAAAATCAAAACCTTTTTTCTATTGAACAGTTACGAAGCTAACTTTGCAGTTGATTTACACCATAAAAAGGGCCAACTATTCTCTAAAATAGCAATAATTCCTAACTCTAGAATTTAGCTTTGCTCCACTCTAATCATATGAAATAGAATCCAAGGCATAAGCTTTCAACTCTCAATTGCATAATACTAAATCGTACCACATGGCTCTATCTCTACATTTCTATCCAATCCTTTATTCATCCCCTATCAAAAAGGCATCTAAGCTAGTTTGGTTTGCAATAAATCAGCACAAGATTTTTCTCTTAAATAATAAATCAGTACACGATCCTCTACGAAAATGGAATCAAAATCAAATCCTCATCTATTTAAGAGACACCAAAACTGCCTTTGCACCGTAAAAGAGCCAACTTTCCTTCTAAATATGAGCATAAATTTTAGTACCTCTTCCTCTATTATCACATGGAATAAAATCCAAGACCACGACTTTCTCAACCTTAGATCACCTAAAACTACAATCCTACCACATGGATCTTCCTCTACTCCATTCCTAACCAATCATAAGCCAATTTTGACTCTCCAAGTTAATCTCTTTCCCCCAAAAATCAGATTCTAAGACATGTTTCTCTCTCTACTCCACCTTCTATTATTCATAAAAAAAATAAAAAATAAAAAGAATAGCACAAGGGCATGGGTGCTCTCTTCTAACTTCCATGATAACTAATTCGACTATCTCAAGCATTTACATGAAGTTTCCATGCGTCGAAGAGGAGGGCTGGATCAAGCCAAAGGAGATATGCTGCTCCTGCTGCTGCCCCTGGCTCGAATTCCCTTTATTTGCCATCAAATTCCACCAAAAGCTCTTCCTTTTCTCCCTAGCTATCTCCTCTTTCTCTCTCCCCACCTCTCCCAGCCACCAAAAGAGTCCATTAATGGCATAACCAACTTCTGTTTTTTTTTCAATTGGCGATCTCTGCAGCAAAAGCAGGTAAAAAAGGCGACCTTTTTCTTTATTTTTTGCGGCCTCTCTTGTAATCTCTCTCTCGTCTTCCTTCTTACCGAAAGCAAGCCTGGAGACTTTGAAGCCAGGTTCCCGATAACGAGCTGGGGAGGGGGCGGTAAAATGACCGCCGTCACCGAACTGCTGGGCGAGGACAAGAACCGCCGTAGACCAATTGAGAGCTACCGCTGGGAGAAGGTGGATACCGCTTTCGCAGGTGACCTGAAGCCGGGGCAGCGGTTTTCTGACGCTGGTTCGGCTGCCTTTGTGGACCAGACTAGATTGCCCTTATCTTGGTCTGTTCTGTGGCGGCCTGGCGGGTTGTGTGCACTACTTGGTCTCACCACGGTTAGGAGGCCTATACAAAAGAATTGTAACTTATAGCTGAATTATCTTTGCGAATCAGGTTTACGTGAAGTTTATATTTTGGGTGCTTCATCGGGACTAAAAAGCGTAGAAGAATTGTAACTTATAGCTGAATTATCTTTGCGAACCAGGGTTACCTGAAGTTTATAATTTGGGTGCTTCATCGGGACTAAAAAGCGTAGAAGGTTACGGGCTATAAAACTATAAGAATTTTTGTGTGTGTATATTTAGTTCTATATTGATTATTCATTGGAAAGATTTTGAATATTTATGGAGGATTAAAAAATTCAAATAATATCTTCCATCTAATGTTTTAGGTGAAGTTCTAAATTATTACAAAAAACTAGAATTGTTATATTTGCATATTCATTGATGATGGTGATGTTGGAACTACTCAACAACTAGTTCTATATTGTAAAACCCTAAAAGGAATATGACAATAGTCTTTTTCAACTGTCTTGATACACTGCCAATATATCTCGCAAAGAGGATGGAGCGGAAGCCTGCAATCCAAAATAAAGTTTTCCTCCAAGATGTCTGTAGCAATCCAATTTGTCGATTGATTCTACTTACAGTAGACATAGGCAGCCTGAAGAACCCAAGTAAACTACTTCTATTGTAGAATACTCTTCAATGCCTATGCGTTTGCTGGAAGAGATATACTTAATCTAAGAAATAATCATGGTAGAGTCACCCTACAAGCAAATCTACACTACGCAAAGATGTAGAACTATGATTTGTAGTTTGACTTTCATAGAAAAAAAGAAATAGCAATCAATTAGTTGCATTTTGGATGAGAATGAAATTATTGGAGTCATAAATAGAGACAATCTAAGATATGACCGTCGCACATCTAGGACAAAATATTTATGTTCATACTAGTTTCATTTGTGGACCAACTTAGCATGATCTTTAAAATTCTATACCAAAAGAAGCATCTTTCCTCAACCTAAAATAATAAGATTTTCATGACATCTAAGATGCTAAAGAAAAGGTTGAATGAGGTGTGTATGCTTTGTTTTGAATAAGGTGAAATAATAGCATGACTTGATTGTTTAGTGTCGCGGGATTCCGAGAATTGCCATAATATATTTTAAAACATGGAAAAAATATACTGTGAGTTAGAAAAGGAATCCATTGGATGGTTAGTTGTTATTTAATTGATAAGGTTATATGAAAGGCATAAGAATTTTTTCGCACATATGGAAAAAAAAAAGATTGAAGGAAGCAATTCTTTGATCTATGATGGTTTAACTAACAAAGATGAGAGCAGCCCTTTCCATTTATTATTTAGTACATAAAGGTGATCAAAAAAAAAAAGATTTTGATTAGGTTCTTGCATGATAATTGTAAGTACTATTTGCACTATAAAAAAATTTCAGAAACATCTCAGTAATGTGATTACATATATCATTTGCAAACATCATTAAAAGACTATTTCAAGATATTTGTCGATGGGTATTGTTGTCGCTAAACTCTGGAAAGTTTCTCAGTTAGGTGCCGAGAAAGTGTGCATTGCTGTCGATGAAGAATGAATTTGCATAAAGTCCACTTGCCGAATGTTGTCCGACGGTAGATTCTCTGATGTTAAGTCAACTGAAGTTAAGAAAACAATAGAAAAGACCACAGAAGCGAAAGCTTCATAAGCTAGAAAAAATTTTTCTTGATCCCCCTCTTACCTCCTTTTATATAGAGGTGCAGTGTACGATTGCTTTATAATTTTCATTTCTTGAAGTGCGGGAATGTGCAAGTTACTAAACCTAATGTGGGTTTAGTGGGTGGTTATTTTGACTCCTGGTTCTTCAATTATGAGCAGTTAATACTTCATCGTGCATTGTGACTGCTCTAACCCCTAATCTTTTGGGTCATAAGTTAGAAATTTTCCTCGGATACTCAGCAAACATCCAAGTAAGACCATCGGTTAAATATCGATATGTTTGTCGGTCTATAAATAGTTTTATTGCCCGACAGATCTTTGAGCATTGTTGATTTAGTATTATTGATAGGCGTTTTGATGGGCTCGACTTTTTTGATCTTTTAAGGTTGGTTTTTCTAATGAGCTTAGCCTTCTCGACCTTTTGATGAGCTTCAGTCTTCTGATGAGACCGACTTTGTTGATTTTCTGATGAGTTTCGATTTTTTGATAAGGTTAGCTTTCTCGATCTTCTGATGAGATCGACTTACTCGATCTTTTTAGTCTTCTCAGCCTTCTCATTTTTTTCGATTTTCTCAATTTTTTCGACCTTTTTAGTTTTCTCAATTTTCTCGATCTTCTCAGTCTTCTTAACTTTTTGATTTTTTTGGCCTTCTCAACTATTTCAGTTTTCTCGACCTTTTCAATCTTTTTGGATTTCTGATGATCTGTAGATTTTTTTTTTTTGAATTTAAATCAATCATAATCATCCTTCAATTTCGAGATTCCTCTTAATTATAAAGATATAACTTTTTGAAATTCAAATTTTTACAGAATTGCTGGCTATATGTTCAGGGAGGCTAATTTATATATATATACTATATCAAGTATATCAAAAAAATGATTTTTTGAGGATCAGTAATTAAAAAAATTTAGCTGAAAATTAGTTAGGGGTGCGAGATGAATTTAGATTATTGGTATCAAATCTCAGTATCTTTATCAACTACACTAATTGCATGCCACCGTCATTTTAAGAAGCAACCAGGCCAATACGGTCATTTCAAGTATTAAAGTCCGGGCACCTTCGGTCGATGATCCGAGCGTGACGCAATAAAGTCCGGTGTCCGACGGTCACGTGCGCAGGCGGCGAGCTGGTCCACAGTCCCTTTTTAAGAAAGTCGGGGGCGTTAGGAGGTGGCCCGCCACGACCCCGAGAACAGTTCCAAGACCTCCACGCAAACGGACGGTCACGATCTCCCGATGCCCCATTCCCCGTCAAACATCTCACTCGGTTGGACCTCCACGCACGCAAGAAGAAGCCCACACGGAGACCCAACTGAAATCAATCTCGGATCCTACTCGGGATTTCATCCGTACACGTGGGGCCCAAATGACTTCAGGTAGGTTACCACCGTGGACTTGTTGGCGGGTTCGTCTAACGGTGGTGTAAGGTAGGGCGGTGGGTCCACCGACCGGCTTCACCCCGTGGTCCGTGTCCTTTTCTCTGGCTCCCTGGCATGCCAACAACCCCAGGGTACGGACCCCCACCCCCACCGTTCAATTGGAGTCGAACCGGAATTGAGCTCCTATTTTGTACCAGAGTCGGCAACGTTACCCTGATCTATCGACGGTCCACGATAACCGGTGTCCGTAATGGTTTTACAAAAATCCAGACTCTATCATCCATGACAAAGAATAATTGATTTTTTTATGCAACATCAACTATGAAATTATATTTTATATAACTTTTACAAAATGATAAAATTATTTTTTTTATTTATAGCACAAATGTGAAGCAAATATTGTATTTTAAAAACTGTATAAAGTGCGATCCATTGATGGATGTCGCAAAAGAAGATCGATCCATCTTCCATGCAAAAGATATAACCTAAACCCATTTTACAAGACTGACGTGTATAATAAATTATATACAATAAGTATTTAAATAATAAATTATTAGATTATTTTATTAATTTTTTAAGTATCCTATATAATAGTAGCCATTGTAAAATAGTAGTTATCTTTGTTCTTTGATCTCCTCTCTATTGACAGATTAAACTATTTTTTTCTATTTTAGTTATGTATATATAGAGTTGTTAATCTAGAATAATTTCATAGCATGCGCACGGTGATCTCGTCAAATAAGACTATTATAATGTATTGCATACATTACATGTGCTATTCCAAAAATACGGTCAAGGGGTGGGCTAGGAGGCTGGAATAATTGGAGAACAACATTATTATGATCATCATGGACATATGTTATATTCTATGGTCATTACAACATTTATAATCGTCCATCCTTCATTTGTGAGCACATATATTTCAATTGATGGTATTATCACTTTGTTGTCAAAAAATATTTTGAAATAATTTTGAAGAATTTAAATAACTTGCAAGCCATCTTTAAAAAAAAGAGAGAGAGAGCACAAAGCAATTGATATGTGTGTGTTGTATTTTTTTAGTATATTTATACTATATAAAAACATATAATTTTCAACTATAATATGTAAATATTTTGGAATATTGAAATTACAATTTTTGAGAACCATACTTAAGCAATTTAATGATTATAGTTGAGAAAGATTTTGTTAGATGTTATATCTTGAAAAGAAATTAGGTTGTGTGTATTAAAAAATCATTGAAAATTTTAAAATACATAAAAAAAAAGAAAACAAACTAACTAACTCATGGACACAACAATCTTAACAACAAAAATTTATGTGTGTTGACATATATCCTTTTTTTTTCCGGGCTGCGGGGGGGGGGGGGGGGGAGGATTGGACTTGGATGCCATGTGGTGAAGCAAAAGCAAGAAAATTGAGAAAAGATGAAAATAATATCCCCACACTCTTTTTTAGTTATTTTGCTAGTTATGTTTCAAAGTCATTGTAGAAGTTGGTTTTGGGCTTCTTCTTCATTTTTTTGCTTTGGTGGTGGGGGTGTTGAACTTGGATAAGAATTGAGAGAGGATGATTTACATTTTTACAAGTCCATGGCCATGTTTAAAACTAATTTTTCTCATGTTATATTTTTGTGCCTTCTTTAAATTCTTTATTATTAACTTAGTTTTGTTCCTTGAAAGGCAATTTACCTAGAAACATGTTGTAATTAAAGTATTATCCTTTCTTTGATTTAATATCTAGACAGACCTTCTTCTATCACAACGAGTTATAATTTAGGAGATCTCTCATCTCTAAGCCAACACTGTAAGAAGACTGAGTAAGAAGAGTAGCAATTAAGTGAAACATCAAGATGACGGTAATATCTTGGAGTAAACTCCTTGGCCATTGCGCAAGCTTGCTATGGTGGCTTTTTTCCAACGTGATGAACCTTGGATATTCAGTACTTTACTGAATTAAAGAATTCTCTAGTTGACTTTAATTTATAACTTGGATGAAGGGGGTGAGAAGCATGCTAGCAAGCCACATACTAGTAAAAAATTAATTGGTCTACTTTTGGGATGAGAAAAAATTTTCTATGACTAGGGTTTCAATCAACTTTTGTCTCTCAAAGCTCTTATTTTGAAGGATCCATAGATTCTCTTCCAATTCGCCAGATCATAGATGCTATGAAACTATTTTGTTTCTTAATTAATGACATGCGATAAAAAATTATATTGACAGGAATAATCATCATAAGTAGAAGATTTTGACGAAAGTAAAGGAAATTAATTCATATCTAATAAATACTCAAAATACCCCAATTCCTTTTGCCAGCAGTGTATCTTCCCCTGTTGGCATCAAAAAGCAGTATGAAAAGAGGCTGCAAGAGAATTTTTCAACACACTGGCTTTTCTATCTGGTTATTCTTTTTGTACATTGACTCCAATATATGGTTACATATAAGAGGAGGAAATCTGACAACAACATAACATTTTCAACTCCTCTTTATTCAAATCAACTATCAATGTCAAAGATGTTTCACTATATGCTCATTCCAAGGAATTATGAAAAAAAAAAGAAAAAGAGGGAAAAGTGTAGCTTTCTGGCCTTGAAGCATGGCCTACAAACAATTCTTGTATGCTAGTGTGAAAGGATAATTGGATTAGGTAGTATCAAACACATCTGCAAAACAAACACCAAAAACAAGTTAGTTTCCATAGACTTTTATACTTGCCCTCTAGTACCATCAAGAGCAGCTACGTCTTCCCCACCCACTCCTCTCAACTGGATAGAAACCAACTCAAAAACGATATCTTGAATCAATAAGCTAAAGTATCTTAGCCATGACAGATCCATAAAAAAGCACCCTTCTAGTATGTGCTTACATTGGATAAACAATGTGAAAATAACTATCTGATGCGCTTATGGCGATACATTATAGGCATAGACTTAATGGGGAGGTAATAAAAAAATGATTGGAAAAGGATTAGGTTGTCAACCTCTATAATTCATTGCTAAAATTTCGGTTGCAACTATAGTCTCCAATCCAATAATTCACTCTGAGGTCTTCATCGAAAGTACAACTGTTGATCCCCTGATCCCTGACGTCTCTAAGCCTATGGTGATAAGCCCTCATCATGTGACAACCTTTCCACTGCTTCAGCTTTCTTTTCACATAGATATAAAGAACAACATGAGATACTGGGATGCATTCTAATGGAAAAACCTTAAATGCTTGGACTTTGGTACCCGCTATTGCATCCTGGTCGCAAGCTAATACCCACCCAACCTGTCCTACAAAGAAATTTCGGTATTTTGGGGCCAAAGTAGGGATGATGTGCCAGGCTTGGGAATCTTTCTTCGTTACCGAGGGAACATGAGGAGTGGGAGCTTTCCAAAAATAGGCTATTCCTACTTCCTGTCCCGTTGTCACGAGGGATGCAACTTTGGGCTACCATATTATTCACGTTCATCCCATGAGTAATTCTTTATACACTGCAAGGGAAAAAAAAAATTAAACACAGAGCATACTATTTTATCTAATTGATCCATATAGTCATCATCTTTCAATATGCATTTAATGTCTGTAAATAAACTTTTTTGTTTAAAAATTTGTATGACAAAAATATCTCGATATTTTGAAAAAAATTATGATATTCTACGACGTATTATAGTACAAGATATCATAATATAATACAAGATATCATAAAATGAAAGGGATATTTTTGTTCAACCACTTTCCAATATGTATGTAATATTTGTAAATCGATTTTTTCGTTTAAAAATTTTTAATGACAAAAATGCCCCTGTTCTTTGAAAAAAAATTATGACATTCTGTGCATATTATGACATCTTGCGTTATATTATGACATCCTGTGGACAAAAATGATGACTTTCTAGACGTAGGATATCATAATATGGACATAAGAGTATTTTCGTCATACAAAATTTTTAAATGAAAAAATTGATCAGCACGTATTAAATGCGCATTGAAAAACGATGACTAAATATACCAATCAGACGAAATAATGCACTCTACATCATATTTTCTACACCATTCATGGTGCACAAAATATTTGCCTTCATCCTATATTCCCTTTCTGGGATGGGCCCATGGATGCTTCGGTATTGCTCTCACCCAGCCTTTCTAAATAAGCTAATATTTGTTTTCATCTTGACCATCATCGTTCGCCCATACATCAATTCCTCTGTATCTCAACATTTCTCTAGTTCTTGTGTGACCGCATATTCAGCTTGGCCATAAAAAAAATGCTATCAAGCCAAAACCAGTTACCAAATTGTTTCTTGCACTGTTGGCATGCCTATGTGGCATGAAAGGCTAGTGTTTTATACCACAAACCTTTGTGAACTGCAGCAGCTGCTGTGAATCATAACCAATTTTCTAATGCCACCGGCGTGCATGCCAACCATGCATGACAGTTTGGTACAAAGGTTGGGCCTTGTAACTTTATTTTGTTCTTAAGTACATGCCAGGAGATTATTTAGTCTTTAGACCAGAGTGCAGTCGCGACCATAAGATTTAAATAGAAATGTCAAGTTGTTTGGCTGTAATTGTAGACCTCAATTTTGGGTCTTGTAGACCTCAAAATTGGTTTTTCTGCCCTCAATTTTGGGTCTTGTAGACCTCAATTTTCTGCCCATGCCAATAATTGGTTAAGGATCATAGAAGAAGCTATTGGCCAGTTTACCGGCAATAATTAAACAGTATTGACAGTGCACAATAGGTGATCTTATATCACATTAAAATTTAAATAATAAAATCATGCAGTAAAATTAATTAGTTTGATTTTAACTATATAACAAGTTACGGATCACCATGAGCTCATCATGTATCGAAGCCACCTTGGTTTTTCTTTTTTTTCTTTTTTTTTTTTTTTTTTTTTGCCATTTCTTCTGCGGGCATTTTAGGGGACATCATCATCATCTAGAGGCAAGACTTGGGAAAATTGATTTTTGTTCTACTGATAAACAGGCAGCTTATGGAGTCATCACACTGATTAACGCGAAGCCTCTAATAATTGGCCAATCTATGTAAGCACCAGGGTGGCAGTGAGAAGCTCTTTATGGAATGCCACATCCCAGGGAATTGCAATGGAGGTCCCAAGACTCCTGATTAGTGACTTGAATTGTATTAGTAAAGATGCAGAAAAGAAGGATGGGAAGTAGCTTATTGTGGGTCATGACACTATAAAGTTTGGAAGTTGCATATTGGATAGTGGACTTCTGTGTGTGGATATTGGCCAATGGATAGCTTTTAAGTTTTTGCCCTGCTGCCAGCTCAAAGCACGGCAGGTTGAGAAGTCTTTTCTTTTTGAAAAATTATATCTTGCACCATATGCATCACATGGCCGTCTACTTCACCAATCAAATCTTCTCATTCCTATGGATCCTATTCATCATATATTTGTCTTGATTATTAGCCTACAAAAATGAGATGATCTGATTGGCATGGTGTACAGCCACGTTGATGCATCTAGTGCAGGATATAATTTTCTCTCTTTTTTGGTTTGAGAAAGTTTTGTCTAACACAGGATGGTGTACAGGTTTGTGAGAAGCGTATGAAATTGTAGGGGGGTAGTCATTCATCTGTGGTCTGGGTCTGCATGAAGCTGAAATCTTCTAAGCAGGAATTGAACGAGTGGACCCGGCAAACAATCACATATCTCTTTTATAGCATTGGACAATTGGAAACTTCATTCTTAATCTTTAAATTGTGGAAGCAGACAACGGGGGGAATAATGGCGTTTGTGGTAGCGTCCCCTTCACAAAACCATCGAACTTGAAACTACCGAGTTTCAAACTGTGGAAAAGAAGCAGAGAGTGGGGACTTAGGCCGGAGGATCATACCAAGTTATTGGAATCATTGCAAGAATATAACTAGTTACTGTGGCATCAAGAGATATTTTGGCATCAGACTTCATCAAGCGATCATACTCTGACATTTTTCCACGGATCTACAGTTCTACACCCATGTAAAAATCATATATGGGGCATTAAAGATACCATTGATATAGTCATTCAAGAAGAGAACGTGGTGCAACCAATTTTATCTCAGGTTACATTTGGTGCATCGTCATCAGGTAATCTTGGAAGGTAATGTAGATTATCTTCAGGATAGATTGCCATCACTAAATTGTCAGTAATATTGATTACTGTATTTGGTACACACAGATAATATTTTAGTAAAATTACTAAAAATCTTGATTGATATATTTGATATGACAATCAAATTACTGGTAATGTGAAATCAAATTCTCAAAACATCCTCAATAATTTTATTTTGACGCTTCTTTTTTCCTGATGAGAAGTAACAAAAATGATACGGATGTGATGGTGGCATAGAGAAGTGATGGACCGAGAGGTGTGGGAAACCATGAGCACTGGAGGGTGGGGAGGGGACGGATGCATGTGGAGCCATGGAGGTGGTACGGATAGATGTGGAGGAGCCACGGAGAGATCGTGAGGGACAAGAACGGAGGAGTCGCGAGCAAGCAAAGAGAGATGGAGGAGCCTTGGGCTGGGGGCGTATGCAGAGGGGGGTGGAGGTGGGAGGTAGGAGGGAGGATTGGGCAATAGATTCTATGTGATTTTTTTGAAAAATAATTTTATCCAAAATTTTTATTACAACATTACTAAAAAAATAATCTGGATTATTACTCAAAAAATATACTAAATGTAGTAATTCAAATTATCACATTAAATTATCAACAATCTTGATAGCTTGCCAGCTACCAGACGCAACCTCAGTTCTTTCGCAAACAAAGAATCTAGATTAGTATGCTGCCAGAAGAGTACATGTCATCATAATACTAGAAGCTTTACTGTGGAGATCTTGAATGAGCAAATTGAAGCCATGAGTTTGGCATCCAACAAAGCACCAGAACACCATGGGTTTCAAAAATTGTTCTTCAAAATCTTTTTTAGCCTATCATCAAGGTGGACACTTGCGAGGCGGTGAAGAAATTCTTTAAAGTTGGATGCATGCCCAGGAGCTGGAACTCAATATTTCTAACCCTAATCACCAAAACATCCTAATCCTAGAGTACCAAAAGACTTTAGGCCAATTAACCTTGTGCACAACCTTACATAAGATTGTGGCCAAATTATTGGCGAATCTATTAGTAATACTGATACATGTATCCTCTTACTCGAGCTTAGAGTGTTGCCACATTAACCTTCCGTTCATCACCTAGACCTCACAACCTCCTCCTTCATGGCCAAGGAAAGAGCGTCGAGGCTCGCTCCACTCTCTATCCTCACTCCAGGCATGGCCACAGCCCTACTCCCCACATAACCCCCCTCCTCAATCCTGACCTTTCCAAACTTCACCATCCCCCCTTCCCCTTCGTAGATATGGCCGAATAGCAAGGCATCCCTCCCTACAGACCCTCCCTTCTCAATCTCCACCATCTCTGGGTTGAGCACAGCCCCCATGCTGTCCACAAACACTCCCTGGCCCACCTCTATGCCTGAGCCCATCAGTCTCATCCAAGTACCAAAAAGAATAGAACCACATGTCATCTCCACAAAGTAGTCACCAACGACAGTCCTCAAGGCCTGCCACAACGAGTCCATGAACACCCCCCAGCCCCATATCATCACTGTCTGGCCCTCTTTCTTCTTCCCCACCAGAACCCACTTGGCCAGAACACAGGCCAATGCAGCCAGGATCCCTGAGAGAACCCAGAAAAGAGGTAGCAGCCAATGCAATGGTAGCTGCTTCACTTCCTTAACGATAAGCATCTGTTGAAGAGGCCGGAAGAGTACCAATCCAAGGATAAAGTATGGTAGGAAGGTCTGCAGCAATGGCTGACAAGTTGTGGCCCATAGCATCTGATACCAAGTCCTCGCCAATGTTATGCTCCTCGCACCACCTTTCTTTGCCTGCACCGCCGCAGCCATTGGACAGCCAGAGAGGTCAACCTTAGCATCAGATTGCTCAAGGAAGCTTCGCCATGCTGCCGGCAGTGGCTGACCATTGCGTAGCTGTTGGCATATTTCATAGATCAATGAACGACCATGATCAATGGATGCGCTCTGCGAACATGAAGTAGCCCGGATGACATCAACCTCATGGCACCTGAGGAATGGGTTGAAGTCCAACCTCTCGGATTCTTCAGCAGTGAGATTCTTATCGATTGTAATCTCTCCAATGTCAATATAAGGAAATTCGGTTTCATCCCAAGGTTTAGTGCAGTCAAGAGCGACATCACGATCAGCTTCATGTGAAGGGACTGGTCTACATTGCAGTTGAAATATATAGTGGACACCACCAGGAGAATCTACTCGTTTCCTGAAATCATCAGCAAGGAATAGCAAGGGACGGGTGTCACTTTCTTTTCTTGGGATTGCACCAGTTTCTGGAGGAAGTATCCCCTCAGGTGCCACCTGACCAGAATCCTCATCAATCTCAGGATCAAGTGGTCGAAGTTTGAACTTCACATACATCTCCTGTCCATCATCAAATCGAAGTAGCCGGCAGATGTTTGAATAATAATGCAGCTCAACATATGAGTTGGCATTCCTCATAGAGCCCCAGACAGCATCACGAATGTGAGGAGCACGCTTCACTTGTTGTTCTCTAGCAGGAAGGCCGCAGACAAGCCAAGTGGCAAAGTCGGCAATTGTACGTGCATAGAATGCTTTGCCTGTCTTCAGGGTCAGGTCAAGAAGAGGTGCTTCTCCACTGCCTTCTGATAGAATTCGTATAGCAGCACCCCGTGCATCAATCCTAGCATCATCATCTGCACTCAGACTGTTGCTATGCCGAATTATTACTGGGAGACACTTCGCAGCACAGAATATCTTGTGTTTCTGAAATCCTGGCAAATCTTGGTACATCTTTAGGAGTCCTCTCCCTCCAACACCGATGCGGTGGAAGTACCTTGAATTCACATTCATAGTTGTAATGGCCAAGTTTCCAGCAAGATTTCCAACAATCTTTTTATATTTCTGGTCCATCTCTTCGATTCTCTCGTCAGAAGCATGCAAGGTGTTCTTGACCATGACTGGGATCTTAGAGCCCACATAGATGCCACCATTTTGGAGAAGAGAATTCACAGGTGCAATTGAAAGAGATCCAAGAATGACATCTTCTTGAATAATAGTGCCTGGGAGAACAAGGCTTTGGCTTCCGAGTACTGAATTCCTTTGAACCTTGACTTTTCCATAACTGAACCGTCCAGGAGAATAGAATCCAGTGAGAATCCGGCTGAAATCACCCAAATGAACACCGTCACCTATCGAGATCAGTTCAGGATTGGTGACTGGATTTATGGCCCTTATGGAACAGTGCCAGCCAATTTTGGCCCCCAAAAGGCGTAGAAACATGCAAAAGGCTTCAGTTCCTGATAGAAGCTTGGCAAATCTGAGGTGGAAAGCAACATTTATCCGGTGACGAAGCCATGTTCTCAGGTGAGATTGTTTGATTCCCTGATTTCTAGTGAGAAGACGGTTCAAGAAGCCGCTGATGAGGCCAAGGATGAGACCATGGGTGACATAACCAATGGCGACAAAGAAAGCAAAAGTTGTGGGATTGGATGGAACTTTGCTAGTGATGGCAACATAAACAGTGATAGTGGATGGTAACCAGTGGAAGGCGCCCGCAAGGCAAACAAATGTGAAGTGGTGAAGCAAAGGAGAGGATTTAGATAAGTATATGTACATCAAATAGAGGATGGCACCACAGAGGGAGTTGAGGAAACCAACTGCATAGATACCCATGAAGTGGTAAAATGGTCCTAACTTCTCTGGCAAGTCCTCGTAGAATTCGGTCACAGCTCCTCCCTACATGCAAAGTTTGATAAAAAAAGAATTTTATCAATTAATAACATAATAAACTTGCAAGCTACAGTTCAGCCATAGCAAAGCGCATGTAAGTTTCTTAGTGTACCGAACAGAGAAGAGACAAAAAGAATGAATGCATGGAAAATTGGAAAAAATAAAGTACCTTTTGACCTTTAAACATCTTCTCAGATCTAAATACGGGCTTTCCACCCTCGATCTTCTGCAGAGGCAGGATATCGACATCTTCGCCAACTATGCTTCCTTTTTCGATCACAGCATAAGGGCCAATTGAGGAATTCCTGCCTACTTTAATTGGCTGAAAGCTCAAAACTCCATTCCTCACTTCATGGCTTTGGATTAGCACCCCTTCTGCAATCACGGCTCCTCCTCCAATTGACACTAAAGGGGGGTCTGTGATATCAACTGTATCAATTAGAACAGATGACCCAACTTGAGCTCCTTGCATCTTAAACCAGTAATTCAGAAATGTTGTTCCCCTCAGATGGACGGCTAAAACTTTCCCAGCTACTTCTCGGGCCTTGTTAAGAGCCCACCACTTCACAAAATCAATAGACCATATAGATATCTCTGGGGTCAACACATAGTTTGGTTGCAAGAATGAGTTTCCAAATATACAGAGGGAAAGGCAGGTGAAGAAGATGTAGAAGATCCAAGCAAGAGGTGTCAAAAATAGAGAAATAAGAAAACATGAGAGAGAAGTATGCTCAACGGGAATATGAGATAGAAAACTCAAAAATGCAGAGCAGGAGAAGTAAGCTGGTAGAATTAGGATACAAGAAATATAGATGATAGCTAGAAGTTGGAAGAACCCAATACCCAGTTTCCATAATGGTGATACATCGATAACCGGTAGGAGAAGTTCTGTCTCAACCTCCGGAGAATGGGATGCAGTTGTCAAGGACTGGGGCTGAGACTTCATCAGCAGATTCTCTGAAAAGCTTGCTAAGTCTGAGATGCAGGTTGCTGTGAAAATGTCTACTGCTCCAACTGGAACCCCAAGATAATCCGAGAGTTTCTGAGCTGCTCTAACCACTCCAATTGAATCAATACCATAGGAGACAAGGCTCTCAGTGGTAGCTATCTTGTCCACTGGAATCCCAGTTTGCTCTGACACCAGTCCTTTCAGAAACTCAGTAATTTCATTCGTGCTCTTTCCAACATTGAGAGGTTGAGGATGAGGGGAACGAGGTTTACAAAGTAGTGAGCATGTTCTCTGTCCCTCCAATGAAGAACCTGTCTTGAAAGATCGGAACAGAGATCTTTTAGATGAACCAGGCTCTGTTGCTAAACTCAGAGTTCCTTCTGTGAATTGCTTCAGGCACTCAAACCTACGTATCTTCCCTGATGTCGTTTTGCAGATAGTTCTAGGTTTGATCAGATTGACAGCAGCAACAGGCACGCCATGCTCTTCTGCTACACGTGTTTTGATTTGCTCAACAATCTCTCCATTAACTGGTTTGCCATCCTTTACCTCAGCAATCACCACCAGTCCAACCTGATCAAAAATTTCTGGAATTGAAATTCCCTTCGCAGTCAAAATTTCCTCTGGAACACCAACAACGGCACAGCATCCAGCCCGCAACAATTCAGAAGAACTTTCTACTGTCTTTTCTACATCAGCAGAGTAAACGTTTCTTCCAGCAACAATAATTAGATCCTTTATTCTTCCAGTGATAAAAAGCTTCCCATCAATAATCCTTCCAAGGTCTCCTGTTCTTGTGAATTTCTTGCCAGGCTGGTTCTCAAGCTCATTAAAGAATGTCTTCTGACTCATTTCTTGACTACCCCAATACCCAACTCCAGCACTGGGACTGCTGATCCATATCTCCCCTTCTTTCCCATATTCCTCATGCTCTTTAAGAGTTTCTGGGTCTACAATTCTAATATCAACATCTAGATCATTTGAACAAACATAGCCACAGCAGACTCTACCTTGCCAATCTACAAAAACCGGCTTGCCTTCTCCAAAAGCGCAGCTTACAAAGACACAGTTCTCAGCCAGACCATAGCCAGGAGCCATAACTTCTTGAGAAAGGCCAAAAGATCGAGAGATTTCGATGAACCTTTTCAGAGTTTTCTGCCTTACTGGTTCAGCAGCAACCATAAGAAAGACCAAAGAAGACAAGTCATAAGCTCGGGTCTTGTTCTTATCAGATTCTAGCCTTCTTATTACTAGCTCAATTGCAAAGTTTGGACCCGCACTGTGAGTAGCCCGATGGTCGTTGATGGTTTGAAGCCATAAGAGTGGGTTCCTGATAAATGTCATAGGGGAGAAGAGAATTGCAGTTCCTCCACTGACAAGAGCTGTAAAAAGGCCTCCTATAAGCCCCATATCATGATATTGAGGAAGCCAGCTAACCAATATGGTCCTTGAGGTACTCCTGTATCTCTTTCGCATCAATTTTACATTATGGATGAGCCCACCATGAGTGATCATCACACCCTTTGCATCACCTGTCGAACCTGAAGTGAACTGCAGAAAACATAAATCATTTGGCTGAGACTCAGAGTTTACTTCTGCAATCAAAGAGGAGTTGCTGGAGTGATTTCTATAGTTTTTGATCCATGAGTCTGTGTGTAGCCATGGAAGGTCAGGCCAGCGCGCAGAATATTTTGTATTGCTTTTTGTCAGCATTATCACATTTTTCACAAAGCCTGCTCGAACAGCAGCATGATAAGAAGATGTAGATAAAAGTGCCACAGCATCACTTGCTTTGGAGATATTTTCAATCTTCAGAAGTGCTTGTCCACCTCTTTGGAGAGGATCAGGGGGCAAAACTGGAACTGGTATAATTTTAGCTTTGAGGCACCCAAAGAAGGCATCAACAAACTCCAAACCAGGGAGGAAAATCAGAAGAACTCGATCCCCGGGCTTGAGAATAGGTTTGTTGCTAGTTAGTAGCTTTCGGGCAATAAGAGAAGCATTGTCATGAAGTTCACCATAGGTCCTCCTGTTTACAGCTTGCCCTTCCTCATCGATCCAGGTGTAGAGGGTCTTGTTCATGGTGATTGTATGAGTCCCCCAGAATTTTAGATAACTGTCTAGGGAGGGAAGATCTGGAAATTCAACTCCCGGGAGTTCACCTAGTTCTTTAGGAGAACAAGGTTCATGGCCGGAGATTAAAGGAAACAATCTCTGCAAAAAAAAAAGCTTCACTGTATGAGTAAAAAGACAATTAGAAGGCAACTTAACCTCTCTTGGTATTCAAGATTTGCTGAATTTCTTACACAACGGAATCAGATTACATCACCTTAACATATGGAAACACTGGCAGCTCATTATCATTGGCAAAGTGTTTGCAGATCAAAGCCATGGCATATGATGAATTCCGCTCTGTAAGCTCAAACGCCAATAGTCCTCCCACATAATAAGTATTCTGAAACCCTTGAATTTGAGACTCCAACTTCTCATAGAATCCATTTTTCATATCTATAGAGAAATTCAATGGAATCAGAATAGATAAAGCGGGAAAAGAATGTGTGAAGAAAATCTATCAACATACCTTCGCTGTTAACATGTGGAAAATACTTGAATCGTCGCTGCAAAAGCACTTTCTCAACTATCCCTCCCATGGTATTCACGACATCCATCAAAAGCTTGGTCACAGTTGAACCCTTGATATCCAAGGAATTTCCATAAGACCAGAACAAAAAGACATCTGTATCAGCAAAGAACCTCTGCATTGCCACAGGATGCCCAATTGTTGCAGGATCCTCCATGAACTCCCCAAAGTAATAAAAGCCCAAAGGCATACGATCCAATCCTTTGATCTTCAAAACGGTAGTGTAATAATCTATGGTCTGTACCTTGCTAAATAACTCCTTTTCAAGATCATTCAATGCTACCACCTCATTTTCCCCCGCTGGAAAATAAATCAGACCTAATCAAAATTATAAATACGAGCACAAATAATTAAAATTATAATATATTGAAGTCGTGCATACCGGATAAGCTTGAGGACCTATATGTTCTTCCATTCTTGAATGCAAGAGCACCAGACAATATAATTTTGTCAAACTCCATAATATTCTCTTCACCTCCAGCATTCCTGACGGTTACACTGACGCCAATACAACTGCGTGTGACCTTTAAAACCTCTGTGTTGCAGAGAACATTAAATGGCAGAGACTGGCTAAGTTTTTGCCACATACTCGTGTATCCTCCTTCGAAACGCCGAATCTTTCCAGCCATGGAAGTTCGGGTGAATTCTTGAATGTATGCATAGGGCATGTCTTGAACATACCCATAGCCAGAAGCAGTGTAACCATATGCCACTGATTTAGGCACTGAATTTAAGCCATGATGCTTCAGGAAATCAAGTGTTGGATCTGATGCAACATCACTCAATGCATGAATTCCAATATGACCCGACTTATTTGCCTCATCCTGTAAAAAAATCAAGGGATTTCAATCAAGTTTTCCTTTGCAAAAAAAAAAAAAGAATAAGAAGAAGATTCAAACTCAGACACCAAATGCATGTAAAAGACTGACTGACCTGTAGTTTTAGAGTTAATGACATGATGGAAACATAGTCATCGGCTACTTCCATGTCTTTATAACTTCCAGTACGGCTGTCAATAAGAGCAAGCTTGTGTGAGTCCATCTCTTCAAATTCAGCTCCTACTTCCTTTGCCAAGTGAGAAATTGCAGGGGCACTGTTTGCTGCAATAACTTGGCCTCCCAGATCATAAGTTTTTCCTGTATAACGGCAATTGGACCCTGAGCCAAATGGCAAATACAAACCCAGACCTAAAAATATATTCATCCAGTAGCCTCACCTTCAATATCAACTGACTCGCACATTCCAGCAACTGTCTGGTGTTTCTCAAAGATGGTTACATTACTATATCCTAGCTTAGCCAGTGCATAGGCAGCAGATAAACCACTAGGACCAGCTCCAACAATGCATATTCTTGTTTCCACAGGAAAGCAAGGGTGCAACTTGGAGATCTGAACTTCCATCGGTTGCCTCGTATCCATGATTCTGCAAAGTTATTTTACAACATGAGAACAGCAGCTAGTTTTTCTTGCATAAATTCACATTCAATTTCTTCAATCTGTCGATCCGCAAATTGATAGGAGAACAATCAGATACAAGCCATCATCTTTTTTTTTTTTTTTTTTTTTTTTTGTCCGCCCTGTTCTTATAAAAAATGGAGGAAAACAGTTCCATCAGAAACTCATCAAAAGCTAAAGCTGTAGTAACCTTTCCTAATTAACAAAACACAATACGCATATCACCCGAAGTGATATGTATGGCAGCTTTTTTTTTTTAGGAAATTTTGTGAAGGCACGGAACTATTAAAATTCGACACAGTAAAGAAGTGTACCGCGATCATGTAAGAGCCAATGCAACAGCATCAAGAAAGGAGAATCCGATCAAAAGCAGTGCATTGCAAACAACCTAGCTCATGCTTAAGTCCTGGAAGATGAAACTTCCAGAATCGCAAACAAGTAAAAGAGAAAGGCAAGTATTCATCAGTACCCGTCTCCCCGAGTCCGCTTCGGCGCCAAATGGCGGGGGGTGAATGGTAGCCGTTCCTCCACAGTTCAAGACCGCGATCTCATGATGGAATTTAAACCCAGTGGATGCCATCCCGATCCAAGGAAGACAAGACAAAGCGCGCTTTCCGCGATTCGGTGAAGCAATAATATTCCTTCTCTATATTCCGGATTCTGGGTCTCGATGAGTCCGCCAGCCATTGATATCACAGTTATTAAACAGAAGCAGCAACCAGAGGATTAATATAATAATTTTTTGAGAGGAGGAATTCATATAGTCATAGGTAAGAGAAGGGAATGAGACAAACCTTTGCTAGGGATGCTCTGATACCCGGATCTTTGGATTCCTCTCGTGGAGACCGGAGGAAATCGTGATCACATTTGTTGCCGAGTGGGTTGGTGGGCATCGGAGCATGAAACGTGGCGGCTTTTATGAGGAGGGAAGTTTGCGGAAAATGGGCATTTCGCGATCGGAGCAAGGGAAAAGGGACAAAAGACGAATTGGAGAGGAAAAAAAAAAAAAAGAAGAGATGGGGTCACGGCGTCATATTTCTTCCTACAATCTAATCGAGATTTTTGTTTTATATGCTGTTAGAACTCTAGAATTCGTTAGGGTTTCAGGGGTTCGAATTTGAGAACTGGGGTTCTTCTTCCCGCGATAAACCGCATTAACGGCTCCCGGCGTACGTAAGATCGTGACCGTTAATTAAGTGAGCCTTTGCTGTCTAACCGTCCACGTGTCTTCAAATATTTCGTTGCCGGTTTGATTCAGCTTTGTTTTTGTGGGCACTTGGTCCACTGGAGCTCAAAGCCAATTATGACTCGGAATGTTCTAGTTAACCTAGGTTCACCGTTGCTCTTTATCCATGACTTGGCCCAAATCGAAATAGGAAGTTAGATCCAATATAATATAACTTTTGGTGCGATATCATCGTCTATAACTATCACGCCATCTATTTTTAAAATGAACATCTCTCTCTCATTTCTAAAATATGATGAGACATTGTTAGTATGATATACGATATGTCAAGATAATAAATAGTTAACTATTTTCAAGATAAATGATGTAACTATCTACGGTATTACCGTCCTATGTTATACAAAAGTTACACCATCGATGTCTCATTTATTTTAAAAATAAGATGGTTGAAATCAGGAAGCGAACCTAACTCGATTAGATCTACTTCTGTCTTACCCATCTAAATTTCTACTCAAGATTTCTTAATTTTTTTGTTTTTTATAAAATTTCGACAAAATTCATCATTATTTTTTTATATATTTTTACATTAAGTCCTAAATCTCAAGGCCGGCCTACGGTGCCAAATCCTTATATGATACCAAAAAAACGCTCCTTGCAGCTGGCATGACGGGAGAAGATTAATACGTTCAATAGTTCCTTAAAGCCGGCTTTGGATTGTTCTTTTTTTTTTAATTATCAGTAATTATAAGGTAAATATAAGCCTACAGAAAAAGAAGCCAGGTGCCATGCCATCAAGTTAACTTAATGACAAAAGCAAATTCTTATAAAAAGAATACAAATGAATGGAGTCATTCATCGATAGCTTGAAAGTGAGCGAGAAACTGTCTGTTTAGACTATTTAACTGAAAATAAAAAACTGAGTTCACGGTCACATTTTAACGCTTATTAAACCTAGTTAGCTTGCAAAGCCTTTAGATCAAATAAATGGGTGTGAGCTTTGGAGCAAAGTACAAAAACCTCATTTCAACATGAGTGACCAAATTTGAAGAAGCTTGCAAGGGCTTGGCTCGAGCCCAAGTTAAACTTGAACGTTTTAATATGACCAAGAGATAGTAAACTACTCATTAGTCAACTCAGCTCAACTCACTTAGAGCTCATCTGTAATGGAAGAAGCAAAATAAGATGGAATACCCTACTTTTCTTGCACGAGAGAGGCTATATTTATGTATGAACTAAGATGGGATGATAATGAAAGAGTGATTTGTTGATCACTAAGATAAATATGTAAATAAACAAATAATCAAAAATCAAGTCTTCTAAAAGCTTTTGAAGTTGCTCTTACTTTTGCTTATCCAAAATGCTCTTCATATTCTCTGAAATTTAACACTTAATGTGTATACCTTGTGCCATGGATACCATCTACACAGTTCCCAAATTTCATAGATATGGAACCATTATTTTTAGATCACTTGTGGATAAATAAAAACGAGGCCGCCTGCAAAGCATAATTAAAAGATCCACTTATGGAAACTGAAATAGAAATCTCATCAAATGCCAGCAGGTTTTGCTCATTACTTATGATTTGCTACAACTACCACCTTTTGGCCCCGTCAAAAGCCTTTGATATTATTTTCTTATTTGTTCCAAGGCTGAAAAGTAAAACATATCAAGACACAAGCTCATAGACAAATATTTAGTGTCAGAAAAGGTAAAAAAATTCATAAACATCAGGATGAATAGGAGTGAGAGGGTGACGAAGGCAGAAATGAATCAAAAAATTAAGGACTGTGAAGCTCTGGTACTTTTTCAAATATTTTTTAGTGCATGAAACAAAAACAAAAAGAAAAAGATAAAAACTAAATGTAAAAGATGTAAAAAAAGGAAGACAAACTAGTGCCTTTAACATGTGGGGTAACTGTCTAATCATTGTAATAACCCAGATATAAAAAAAAAAAAAAAAAAATGAAGAAGACTCCTGTTGGGAGTCTTCTTCCACCTGAGTCACCGGAGGAGAAGTTGGAATCCGAGGGGGATTCGATCTCTCTTCCACTCTATAAGACCCCCCTCTTCCCCTCCAAACAACCTATGGTGATCACCGGTCTCTCTCTCTCCTTTCTCCTTGTTTTCTCCAATTGAAGTCAAGGCCTCCCGTACTTGTGCTCGTCGGAAATTGGAGCTGACGACACTGCCGGAGCTCGAGGTAAGCCCCTCCCCTTCTTCCTCTCCCTCTTCCCTTTCTCTCCTGGCCCAAGACCTCACCGCCGGCCATCGATTTTGCTGGAAATAAATTCCAAAAAAAATCCCTTGTTTTTCAAAGAAAAAAAAAACCCGCCGGCCGAACCCCATCGCCGACCGGCTTCACATGGTCGGCCGTCGTTGCCGGATCTCCGGCCAAGCCGTCGGAGCCTGAGCCACCAAGGGGGGGACCTCACGGTCTTCCCCTGTTTCAGCCAAGGGAGGCCGCGGGAAGAAAAGAAAGGAAGAAGAAGAAAAGAAAAGAAAAGAAAAAGAAAAGAAAAAAAAAAGAAAAAAGAAAAAAAAAAGAAAAAAGGAAAAAGAAAAAGAAAAGAAAAAGGAAAAAGAAAAAAAAAAGAAAAAGAGAAAGAGAAAAATAAAAATAAAATAAAAAGAAGAAGAAGAGAGAAAAAATTTTTCTCTTTCTCTCTCTACCTTCTCTCTCCAATTATCTCTCTAGATTCTCTCCTATTTTCTCTCTCTAGATTTTTTCTCTCTTTATGAATTTTGTCTCTCTAGAGTCTTTCTCTCTCTCTGATTTCATCACAGACTCTAGGATAAATTTGAAATAAAAATAAGATGATCCGAGATTGCTCCGAAATTCGTACAGTAGATCTGATTCCAGTCCGATCCTATTCGAAATTTGTAACACTTGATTTATATTGAGTCACCCTGATAGGACCTCTGATGATCTCGATCATGACTGCCTCATCGGAAGGATACGAAGTTTCTCTCTCCACTTTCTCTCTCTAGAATTTTCTCTCTCTTCATGGATTTTCTCTCTCTAGAAGTCTTATGGATCAGTGGAGGATCCTAATACTTAGATAAGTCCTAATTTTGGTTAATCCTAAGAGAGATCCTCGATTTGTGTTATTAGGATCGATTATCAGTAATTTTCTCCATATATGATTTTTATATTTGATCAGGATCATGAAGAGATATGATTGTCTGCATAAGATGTCGAGTGGAACATCTTGTTTGTGAAATTCATAAATCAAAGAAGAACATTGATTTCTGTGCTTGGATCAGTCACCGGTAAAGGTAAGAATTCCTGTACATGATCACCATTATATATGTGCTATTTTACTGTTGGTCTTGCATCATTGGTTTTGCATTGTCGGATTTGAGATCGATGAATTTATTATATCTGAGATACTGTTATTTGATTTTGAGCATGAGTATGTTATGTCAATATATATGTATCAGAGATTGATGGCATGATTATATAGATATGACATATTTGAGTTGATCATAATGCAAGTCGGAATTGATTTGATGAAATCAATACATAATGATTAAATGAAAAGAAAGAGATATATGGTATGGACTAGCCTTGTCATGTGGAACAGCCGTCAGGAGCTTATGCCTGGGACAGCCCCCACTGGCTTACAGGTGGATCAGCCGGCCAGGAGCTCATGTCTGGAACAGCCCGCCAGGAGCTTATACCTAGGACAGCCTCTCACGGGTTTTCGTACGTGGGACAGCCGGCAGGAGCTCATCCTGGGACAGTCTCGAAAGACTTTTTAAGTGGATTCGATCCGGATGATGACTGAGGTATAGACTTGGATAGTCCAGAGCCGGAAAGAAACTATTAAGAATCATGTGATTATGAAAGGAGAAATGAAAGATAAGACATGAAATAATTGTTGAACAAAAGTATTTCACCTGTTAACATATGATGATGCATCTATTTTAACAAGATAGAAAATTTATGGATGTTTGTATTATTCTGGACATTGAATACGAGATTTTATATTTTATTGCTTATTCTTATTTTAGATTTTATTACTATATCAGTGTGATATGGGAATTCTTACTGGGCTGTAAAGCTCACACCTCTTCATCTTTCTTTTTTTTTTTCAGAGTTACAGGATGCTTATGATTGGCTATAGCTTGGACTTACGGATGAGCAGATGGATAGATAGAGTGTCATAGTACCTGATCAGAGAATTGAAGAAAATTAATTTGTAATTATGCAAGGTTTTATGAATTATTGTTGGAATTAATTGTTATAGATGTTAAGATTGTAACGATTTAATTTGGCTTGCATATTCTTTAGGGCTTGCTCTAAAGAGTGTGTGGCCATCACGTATCCGACCCGGATGTTGGGTTCGGGGCGTGACAATCATTCATCCACCTAATCAGGCTTCTTAAATTACTTAATAATATTGTTTCTATCATCTTGTTTGCTAGCATAAATTTATCTTCGATCATTGCCTTTTAGAACATATTATGTTCTATGCTTGAAGCTCAGCTTCTGGTGAAGCTTATCAGGTCGAGCTTGGTGTTGTTTAAGCCTGGTCCTCAGAGGGAATTTTGGGCTTGGTTTAATTGCTTAACCGAGCCCAACCAAGGTTCTGAACAAGCAAAATCTATTTTAACAAAAGAGTTTTGTTTATTTCAGCTCTGCTTAAACTTGGATAATTTTGCAGTCAAATCATCTAATTCAGGGTTGAATCTAAGCCTTCTCAACCCACCTAAACCACTAATTAAGCATTTTTAGATTTTATGTTTTGGCCCATCTTTCTGCTTCAGAGATATCACCCACCGCCATTTATTCAGACGGGTCGCATAGATGCAAGCTTGAAAGTCACCATTCATTCGAATTAGGTCACCCACATGGGAGCTCGAAGTTACTTGACTAATGTAAATAGAAACATTCCCCAGATCAGCTGACTTCCTTCTCCCGATATTCTTAACCAAATCAGTGATTTCCTTTCAGATCACAGGTGTCTTTTTAGAAATGAAAATTGGAAATTATTTTTTTCATTTTCCAAATTTTCATTCTCTGACATCATCAGAAGTGATTAATTATATATTTTCAAAAAAAAAAAATGGAACGGTCAATAGTGAATTCTATGTTTGGATGAGCCGAGCTCGTAAAACTTTCCAAACATAATTTCTTTGAACTTTTGGTAGTATAATACATGCATATATATATGGTCCCATAAATTATTATTTTATAAAAATATATTTATTAATCTTGTAAATTATTAATCCTATACAGATATAAATTATTATTATAGAATTAATATTTATATTTATACTTGTAATATATTATTTTTACTATCAGTATTCAGTTTTATTAGGAAAATAAAGTAAATAGAAGTAATATATTAAATAAATTCATTATATAAATAATAATATATTTATATTATAATTTAAAATAATCATCGAATAATAATATGATTAATAATATATTATAATATAATATATATCATAAATAAAATATCAATATCATATCATATATATAATATTGATATAATATTAATGGTATATTAATATATATTAATCTTTTTGCTAGATCGAGGGATGTTTTTGTCCATAAATTTCAATTCAAGATCACTACTCTGGGGTTATATTGGAATTGCGACCTCAAAGATGCATATCTCATCACTGAGTTTAGTAATGATTTGAAAAATAAGAATAAATTAGAATCATTATCATGTAGGATCGTCATGGTGCAACCAAATTCAATGATCTCATCATCTCTATCTACATTACTCTTGATATTGGGATGATCATCCCATACTAAATGCCTTCGAAAGGAGAGTAATAACTCCCCCATAAGCAATATATCTAAAAAAAATTATAGGAACAATACTTCCATACAATATAGTTGTAGCGGTCCAAATTGTGCGCCACATCAGCATTGCCATATCTGTGCGAGCAAAAATTTCACAATTCATATTATCATCAACATTCATGTGCTATATCAGCATTAAGCCATAACAACACATGGCAGCATTACAAAGGGACAGCGCTCCTCCAATACTATCGGTGATTTCATACTACACGTGGCACTATGTCCATGCTTCAACATCATTGTCCATAATGATATGTGGCGCCATGTCAATGCTTCAACATTACTATCCACATCATCGATCACCCACATATGTCATCAATCCACATTATCAGTTCGCATCATTAGCCCACATCATCAATCTACATCATTGATTATTGTCCATGTCATCGTTCCACATCATCATTTCATGTTGCGGACCTATCGTGCCCATGGGAGGAAAGAAAGGGAAAAAAGAGGATGCATGTGAATGAAGAAGGATAGGGCATAGATATTCTTTACTTGATTATTAAAAAAGAGACGTGTGGTGCCATCATATTAGATTTAAATAGAGAAAAAGGTTTTATGCTTAATAGGATATTCCATGGATTGACTTTAAATGGAGGGAAAGTCTTAATCGAACATTTCATGGATCGGCTTTAAATGGAGAGAAAGGGAGCTACTGATCTACAAAAAAAGAGAATGGAATGGAGGAGATAGATTAGTCATGTTCAAGTCATTTCAAAGGCTTTATCTTAGATCAATCTTCAAACTATCTATATATAGAGAGCCTCGAGCTATGGAAAAATAGTGGCATTACTAAAGCAATGAAAGAAGGTAAGTGCGGTCTAAAATAATAGCATTGCAAAAGCAGTGAAAAGGATAAGTAATCTTTATTTTTTCTTACTTTTCCTTCTAATTGCTTTCTCATTAGTTTGTTGGGATGTTACTTCTCAGGGTTGGGTATCTTTTTAATCCCTTAAGACATCATATGAGAAAAAATAATTTTCTCATTAGTCACTTGGGAGGGTTACTGCTTGAATTTTGACAGTCTTCTACATCCATAAAATACATCATTTGAGGGAAAAATTGGCATCAGTCACTTGAAAGGGCTATTGCTTGGATTTCGACAGTCTTCTACATCCATAAAATAATTATTTGAGGGAGAAAATTGGGAGGGTTGCTGCTTTGAATGCAGCAACCTTCCACTCTTAGATTATTGATGCAAGGAAAAGAAAAAGGGTTAATGGGTCACATGGGTTAATTGATTTTGTATTAACAGATTTGGGTTAATGGGTTAAGAGTTTGTGTTAAGAGGTTTTGGATTAGCAGGTTAATGGGTTGTGGAATTGGGTTTATAGGTTCACATTACCAGGTTTTGGATAAGGGGTTCGATGATCGGATGTTGGGTTATTGGGTTAATGGATTGCAAGTAACAATTAGGGTTAGGGTTGTAGAGAGGTTTATGGTGAAAGAGGCAGCCAAAAGGAGAAAAAGTATAAAAGAACTCAATGAGAAAATTAGATTAGAAAAATAATAGAAAAAGAAGTGATAGAAAACTTATCTAGAAGTAGGGTGGATAGGTTAAGGTGGTGAAGCCAATGGTGGCCAAAGTGGACAATGGGAAGGAGAATGTGTAGGAAAGTTTGGGGCGGGTGTAATTGAAAAAAAATAATAAAAGAAAAAGGGTAGAGAGGAGAACCTGGCCATGTTGGCCCATGTGGCAGAGAGGAAAGGAGGCTTCCATTCTCACACCGAAACTCAATGAGAGGTGTCTTGACCTAATCCACTGATCCTTCACTATCGATGTTGGTATGGACAGTGATCTTTCTCCCCTCGATTAGTAGAACGATGATGGATCGAGATCTATGGCCAACACAGTCCAAGACGATGATGGGCAAAGGCAAAGATTGGAAGAAGCATTGAGAGGGGAATGATTGGAAGAGATGCAATGAAAACCTGGCAAGAGAGGAGAAGGAGAGTGATTAGGAAAGAGGTGGCCGAATGAGCGATGGAAGAGGATTGGGACAGAGGTGATCGGTCGGTGGATGTGGGGCTTGAAAAAGAAATAGCCGATCGAGAAGAGAGGGGAACACTATAAAAGACCTATGCTGGTTGAACAGTCCAAATTGTGACACATATTAGCTAGTGATGGTGTTGATCTTTGAGGGCGCATACATTGATTATAGGACCGATTGTATAGAAAGAAAGCCTTCCTCTTCCTAGGGGCATCCTCATAAAATTTTTATGCGAAAATTGTTTTACCGAAATAATTGTTTTCTCCTTGTTTTAAAATTTATTCTACTAGCATTATTAGGATCATGTTTTAGAAAAGTATTTCCTATACTTTGGCCAAGTTTACAATTTAGAAACAAATATTTTTCAGAATTTTTTTCTTTCTCTTTTTCCATGTATATTTTTGGTAGATTGACGCAACATATAATTTTATATGTAAATTAATAATTTCTTTCTTTTCAGGATAAACTATAGTAAATATATTATTAATTTCCATGCCGACTTTCTCCTATGGGTATTAATTTATATTAATATTTATAAATTAATTAGCCAATTCTTTTTTTTGCTAAAGAAGTTAAATTTATGGCTAAACTTATTATTGTTATACACGTTGTTCATGATGTCATTTGTATTTTTTGATATTTTATATTAATTTAATTTTATTATAAAAATAATTTAATTATAATTCGCTATTAACTTATTCATTTAATAAATGACTGTAATTACATAGATTTAATTAAAATTTCATCGAAAGTTATACTACAAGAGATCACGACTAAACTAGAGCTTATGTTGCTAATATCTGGATTAAAATTATATGATGATGGTTTATTAAGGGCTTATATGAAAATCATTTTAGACATAGTCTGATCCGATATGGGGCGATATCTTTTACCATATCGAACTGCATATTGACATTATAATAGAATGATACCAGTACAGAGTTCGATACTAAGACGGTAAACTTTGGTTTTAGAATAAGGATAAAAACAAGATGATCTATTTATGTATTATATGTTCTTTAGGGTCTATTTGGATGGTTGGACTCAAAATCCTATGGGATTCTTAGCTCAAGCATAAAAAATAATGAATTATAAGCAGGTTAGGCCATGTATTTACAAGTATTTAAAATTATTTTTTGAGTGGATTGGTCCGGATCCCATAGGGAGAAAAAAATGACCTGCCAGTCGAATCCCATAGAGAGAAAAAAATGACCTGCCAAGGTTATTTTTTTCTCCCTACAAGATCCAGGCCAGTCCACTCAAAAATGATCCAAGATACTTATAAATATAGGACATAGCCTACTTATAGTCCAATATTTTTTATGGTTGGGCCACAAATCTCATAGAATTTTGAGCCCAACCATCCAAACAAATCCTTAGTTGGTAAAAAAAAAATCATAATATCTAGATTATTTATTTTATATTTTATACAACTCTCTGTATTGGTCCATGCTAGTGGTATCATAATACTTGTATGTCGTATTCTATTTTCGTTTTAAAATACACGATGACTATTACAAAACCATCCTAATGAAATTATTAAGGTATCCTAGATGGATGGCAGCAGCCATGTAGTTGGAAGGTGGGGCATCAATGGCCAGTATTGCCTCAGTTTGACCAAATGACGACCGTGCCCTTTCACTTGAGAAAGACGGACCCTATGATCATCGGCAACCATTGTTAGTCCGATCAAATATTGCGCGGTACTCGTAGGACTTGAGACAATTCAAGGTTGACTCAGACCGATCCTTTTGGAAAAAAAATGCACTAGTCAACTAATATCTCGACTTCTTGACTTGACTAAACTGGAAGCTCTATCACTCTATACTCTTGAACCGTAGGAGAGCCCACCTACAAGGAACCATAACCGGCCTTACCCAACCGACTTCGTTTCTATACTGAAAATGTCCTAAAACGTATGTGTAATTGAACCAATTTCGGTCCAATTCCTACCTGACCTGGTCCCTAGCAATGTAAAGATTTTCAAGTACTAGATGAACCATCCCACCTTGCTTCTGTTTCCATGGTGGCATTATCCTGTTTGCATGGCTTGCTGGAATGCACCTAAGTTCTACCATGCATCTTGTTTGCTTCTTGTTGGAGCACCTATCCTTGTGCCTATCTAAAAGTATGAATCTATCAAATGAAATATTTTTTTTAGGTTTAATTATATGAAGATCCTAGGATTTTTTAAAATTTTTAATTTCATCCTAAATTTTTATTTAATGCAATTAGATCATTGAACTTTTAAATTGTTTCAATTCAGATCCTGATTCTAATTTCCGTCTGTTTGTCATAATTGAATTATCATGTGATATCATATGACCCACTTACGTAGACATGGCAAAAGATTTTGGAAATCTTTCCCTCAAATTTCTCCTATTTTTTTCCATCTAGGATTTTTATTAGTGAAAAGACTAAAAAAATCCTTTCTCTCTGGATCTCTATTTTATCTCCTTTCCGTCTCCTTAGAATAAAGAGAAGAGATTCTATTTTTAGATTGGTAGATATTAAAACTAATACAATTTTATCTTCTTCAATCTCCTTTCACCCCAACTTTATCATTCTATTCAGATCTCATCAATGGAAAGAACTCTCTCTTTCACTCATCCATGACCCCCCCTTCTCTCCTTTTAGTCAACAACACCTCCAGCATCTCCTTTAGACTACCTCCACGTGGCCAAAATAAGAAGGTCACCTCCATCCTTCTTTTGTTTGTTTTTTATGTTTAATTTAGCTTTTGGCTATTCATTGTTGGCCTATTCTCTATAGCTTATCCCACCATTTATATTATTGTTGTGTTTGTTTGGTAGACGAGGAGAATGGTGGTGCTGATTTAATATTGTTGCGATCAAGGAGTAGGATGGTTCGGATGGATCGAATGGCTCGATCTCCATGTTGCGGACGAGATATTGTCCACTTTAGCTTAGACCCATAGCTCGGAAGCTATATGGGCCATTTGGGCTTTATGATTTTATCCTTTAAAAGGCACCTCGCGAAGGGAGAGACGATCTTGATCCTATATAAGTCATACTCTCTCTTGACTCACAACCAATATAGGACTAAAGATGTCCTCTTTGCATTACAATATAGCCCCCAAGTTAAGGAGTATATGTGGGCAGGAGGCTGCCTTATGGCGGGCACCAATGTTGTGGTCAAGGGGTCAAATGGCTCAGATGGATTGGACGGCTCGATCTCTGTGCTCGCGTGTGTGAGATATTGTCCGCTTTGGCCTAGGCCCATAGCTTAGGAGCTGTATGGGCTATTTGGGCCTTACGATTTTGTCCTTTAAAAGGCATCTCATGGGGAGAGAGATGACTTTGATCCCATATAAACTATACTTCCTCTTGACTCACAATCAATGTAGGACTAAAGATATCCTCTCTATACTACAACATAGCCTCCAATTAAGAGAGAGTATATATGGGTAGGAGGCTACCCCATGGTGGACGCCAATGTTGTAGGTAGGAGTCGAACACCCATTACAAGTCATCGGAGTGTGAGTTCTAGGCCGGATGGCATCGTGCAGGCAGTGAGCGATTAACCACTACCGCGCCAGCGCTGAAGCTGACACCCCCCGACCAGAAGAACCCACTCTCTAACATGCATGAATGTCATAATTCAAGCCGAAAGTAGATCATCGGGATAAAGTCGAAGACCACTAGAAGTTCCATGCGATCGCTCCTCATGAGCAAACTGGGCAAGGAGCGGGAACGGCCTCAAACAAGTTCAGAAGACTTCCTAGAGTAAAAGTTCGTATGAATATCGGGACAAATGCAAGAAATGCAAACAACAAAGTGAACATTTCACTAAAAAGAAAAAGTCTCATTACAAGACATCTCCAATCAGATGAAGTCTTTTACAACAGAAAAAAGACAAGTATGAGCTCTGCTACTATAGAGGCCCTCCATTGGGCCAGTGCCATGAAAATTGTGAGACTCGATGATGTCGACCTCATGGCCCATCACGGTACACTCACTTTCACAGCAAACTTTTCTGAGGGCCTGAAGCACCGCACAGCCACTGGAGAGGGCTAGGCGACTCCCGAAGGTGACAAGGAACCTCCTATGGAGTGACGTTGTAGACCAACTCCATCGATCGCTGCTACGGTCTGATAGATGCAGTAGCAAGAAGAAAAATTATGGGATCGCTCGAGAGTCCCTCGGGGAAGAACCGGGGCCCTCCTAAGGAACAACACTAAGAGCGGCCCCGATGGCCACCTCTACAATTCTGTAAAAATTTTCAACACCTTCCAGACCAAAGCCAGACATTGTCCAATGTGCTTCCTTTGGTGCATTCCTTTGAGGTGAACTACGGTCACATGGAGGCACAAGAGGGGTATGCTTAGAATGAGCAAGCAGTGGTGGGATTCCAACATCCAAAAGGGTGACATCCCAGAGAAAATGCTAAACGGTCTCGGCTATAAGCAGTAGGAGGCTCCATTTATGGAGAGGTCACCTCTTGACTCCTCCAACTATCCCCTTTAACACGAGACATGTGTCACTAAGGGAGAGCTCTCGAGAGCCATGCCATTAGGAGTCAGCACATTAGTCGTCCCTTTCAACGTGTCACCATCACCAGGGAGATACCAGACATCGAACACCTGAAGAGTATGGCTCACCAATGCATGGTCTTTGGGAGAAGATCCAGTTCCAATGCAAATCCCTAGGGAGAACTAGGAAGAGTGTTTGGGACCACATCAAATATTGGTGATTGGATCGGCCTACAACCTTCGGAAGCATCCTAATCTAGAATGCAAGTCGATAAGGCACCGAAGATAAGAGGCTACCCAAATCCTAAATGAAACTTCCCATAGGTAGATGTCTCAGCGGCAACCTAACGACAGAAAATGATTTTCTAGGGAGATCTAACTACACTAAAAATCTGCCGATGATGGAGATCGGACACATATCGAGGATAGTGGCCCAGTGGTTTCATGATCACATGGCTTTAAAAATCTTAGAAAGAGACTATGCCTACAGGGAGTAGCACATTCATAGGAGAGGTACGCAAAATAAAAGCTTCTTTTTCATTTCATTCAATATTTACAAAAACAGTGCCAAGAAGACACCGTAAGAAAAAAGAGAGGAAAAAGAAAAAGAAATGGTAGAAACATAGGAAATGAGCAAGAGGTCGAATCCTCATCTGAAGAAAAGACTCCGAACTCCTCATCGCTGCTCTCGGGGTGGAGGCAGCATAGGTTCAGCTTTGGCACCATCTGCTTCAGTCGGGCCTTACAATTCTCGAACCCCTAAATAAATCTGATAGTGGAGGCATCCAGGAGCTCCCTTCTAAAGGTCTCAAAGGCCTTGTACTCTGCAATGCGGTAGACTCTAGCCTTGTCGAAGGCCTTGGCGGAGGTCCCCTAGTAGGTTGTCCCCCTGGAGGTAGAGGACCCCTCGCCAGGGGCCCTTAGAGGAAGCGATGTTTGGCCAGCACTTGGAGGCCTGGGAGATGTGGTCTTCGACTTCTTAAATGGAGGCGTCTCCCTTAGGCCCACTGCCATTTTTTTGGTGGCCTCTTTCATAGATTGTGACGATGACTCCATCACTACAAGTTACCCAAAGAAGACAAGCGAAAGCTCTCCGATGGATGCACCTACTGTAAGGAGGGCTGTCTATCTATATAGGTTTCAAGTGGCGCATGCTCGACCAATGAGCAATCGGGTAGCACCATGCATCTGGCTTCAGAACGCCAATTGCCGCAGCTGTTAATTACATGCTTTTATTACCAAGAAGCAGTCGGTGAAATCTTCGAGACTTGCTTTGATTCACCATGTGCAGTCCGAAATTGGCCTAGGACAAATTCCCAGCTTATTCCCTTGAAAAATCCCACTCGCCATTATGGCGGATGAGGTTTCAAGGTGCCTTGCAAATTGGTGCTTGGGTTCCCGATGAGCGGACCTATGAACTAACCTTGATCGAGATGACACCTACTGCCAGAGCTTCCTGAGCTTATCTGAAGGAGACCTTGGATTCACCCATCGAGAGTCTTCAGATCGTGAGGACCCCATCCAGGGCACTGGTGACTTTGGAGGGTCTTCGGAAGCCCATGTCTTGAGGCTCAGAAGGATATCCGATGATCTCGAAGTCACCCAAAAAATCCTTGACAAGATCCGAGGTCGCCTCGACAAGATCAGAGTTAGAAGAAGCCAGCTTGGCACCGACGAAGATCTAGTCACAATATGCTCCACAACCACCCTCAAGATCACCACCAAAAAGACCGTCCAACCCTAATTCAACATCGAAGGAACCACTATGGGTGGCGGATGGATGTTGGACACAAGAGCATCCGACGACCACAAGCATTGACCAAAAGGTCATCCCAATGATAGGGAGCCACACTCCAGCATGCCACCACAAGGTCCGACCAACGAACTACTTTTTAGAACGAATCCTTCGAACTGGAAAGTGGGGGGCAAGTGTTGGGCCGTATTTTGTCCATCCAATGACGTGGTGATATGGTAACATGACCTAGCCACCGAGACTGTGCAACCCGAGCGACATCGCATGGCCCTTTCGATAGTTTCACAGGCTTTGGCTCCATTCCAACCACCTGGATAAGATCAGCAACTCAGTGAGATCTACATCATCGGACAACCGCCGACCTTACTCGATCTCCACCCCAATCCTCTGCAAGATCCATCGAAACTCTGGAGAGTCTCCAATATGCGGGGCATCCCGATCTGACGGCCGACGGCATTGGCAGTCTTTTCCTACTAGTGAAAAATCGATTCCGTTAGGACCAGCTGACACCCACTACCTTTGGCTCTTTGACGGCCACTTCTCTAAGGAGCGGCAACCTGCCACCTGATGGGCCTCCCCTCATAAAAGGGTGTCACAGCCAACATCACAGAGGGCTCCCTCGCACTCGCTCTCACACTCACCTTCTATTGTTTTTGCTTTCCGACTGTGACTGACTTAAGCATCGGAGGATCCTTCACCGAAGAACCTCCTATCGGTCTCTCCAACATACGGACTTTCCTTGCAAATATGTGGAGCCCACATCTGGCATTCCCCCGCTCCAACTTGGCGGCCGCCTCGTTGCATCGCCCGCACCATGCCGCTGTGGTCTCTCCAACATACGGACTTTCCTTGCAAATATGTGGAGCCCACATCTGGCGTTCTCCCGCTCCAACTTGGCGGCTGCCTCGTTGCATCGCCCGCACCACGCCGCTCTGGTCAGGGAGGAGCAGCAACAAATATTATTCAAGTGGATTGAGAGCTTGCAAGAGAGATCAAATTTGTAGGCTCTTTTTTTATTATTATTAATATATTTTTTTATTGATTTTTTACTATATAAGTAACTTGATGCCATATAAGCAAGCAATGTGGTAACTATTACAACAGGACAATGAAAATTAGAGTCAGGATTTGAATAGAATAATCTAAAAATTCAATAACTTGATTGTACTAAATAAAAATTTATGATGAAATTGAAAACCCCCAAAAAAAGTTTAAAATTTTTCACATAATTAAGTTTTTTATTGTTTACTTAAGGTTTGTTTGAATATCCTACGGGAATCTCGTCTGATGGTCCATATAGCCCGGTATCTTCTAAAGACCCACCGAGATCCTAGCCTAAATCCCAGCTCGCGGGTCTTTTAGTTTGTAGAAAGAAAAAGACTTATGAATATATCTTTTATTCTTCCACAAGATTCGGGTTTGAAGAGATGTTGGGTTGATATAGGCTATGTACAAGTGGCTTCCATTCTTGGAATCCTATAAGAAATTAAGCCCAAATTGTGCTGGATTACCCAAACATCTCTTTAATCTTATAATGACTCTACTTTTATGGTCCGCAGACACTTTCCAATTGTCGATGTTTCCACTATGGTCTTTATTTCCATCATCTGCTTGGTTATGATGTTACAAAAGCCAAAAGGTAAAACATTGAAGATATTTGTGCAAGGACATAGTCGTTTTGGTGCAAGTAGTAGGAAAAGTGAGATAGGTCAAGATACGTTCAACTTTTTCTTAACCTGTACCTGACAATTGCCTAGATCCAAATTGCCCCTTTGAGGTTGGTTTTTCTTTTTTTTTTTTCTTTTTTTTTGCTGGTACACTCTTATGAGGTTGTGTGCTGTTAGCCCTATAATTTGATATGGATTAGGGGCATGGAGTCTAAGGTTTTAACTCTATTCTTTTGAGACTAACACAAGCTTGAGTTTGACTAAACATGCTCCAGCTTACTCAACCAAACTTGCTAAATTATCTAGACATAATTGTTTGTTAGGATAATTTATCTTTAACCATTGTCTTTATAAGAGATTATGTATTATGATTCAAGCTTGGCTTCTCATAAGGCTGACTGAGTTGAGTGTGGTGGTGCTTTTTTTTTTTTTTTGGCAACAAATTTTGTGGTGTTTAAGCTAGGTCATTGAAGTAAATCAAGCATGGGATCAATAGAATTTGATATAGTCATTCGGATAAAATTAGTTTTACAAGGACAATTCCAATATGCCTCAATCTCCATTCCTTCAAATATGACCCCATGAATGCTATTGTGCCACCATTTTACTCTACCCTCATGTTGCAAACCAGACTAATATAGTTGGCGTGAATCTTGAATCTCAACTATTGCTCTCACCTTTTTGTGTGTGCATAACTAAGCCTGTGTTAAATGTCCTTCTCCTATTTTGGAATGTGCCTTCATGTTTGGGATGTGTCTATTTGGAATGTGTCCCTATTTGGGATGTATTGACTGGGCATAGCTATATGATGAGTTGGTATTTATCTTGTACAAGCTCTTTGATATATATTTAATAGGGTAAACCTCAAGCATAATGATATTGAGTTTTAATCTTCAACATGGTATCAAAGCCAACCATCTCCATTCTCTTCCACTCCCCTCCTGTTCCTAACCATTTTCATCCCACTCCCACCATCCTTCCTCACCACCTATCAATCTCATGGCCAAAACCCAATCACTCCACCACCCAAAATCCCCGCCGCTCCCACCCCTTGCTGCTCACCTCCGCCACTTTCCCCTCCACCTCACCTCCTGATCTCTCAACCACCGTCGCCCCCCCTCGGCCATCTCTTGCCACCGCCATTTCCACCCCTCTGCCCCTTACCCCCACTGCTCCCCCCTTTTGCCTCCACCCCTGCTGCTTCCCCCCTTGACCATCCATCTCTCACCTTCTTGATCTCTGGCTGGATCCCGTCAATCCCCACCCTTCTATCTCTTATGTTGAATCTCTCTACCACTGCCTCCTCCCCTCTTTGTGGTGGCCACCCACCTTCCCGATCTCCATCACTCACACCCCTTGCCACTCATCTCTGCCACTTCCCCCTCCACCCCACCTCCCGATCTCTCAACCATCGCCGCCCCTCCTCTTCCCTCCTGGCCCTCTCTCAACCACCACCTTTTTCCACCCCTCTGCCCCTCAACCCCACTACTTCCCCCTTTGCCCCCACCCCCGTTGCTTCCCCTCTCGACCACCCATCTTCCACCTTTCTGATCTCCAGTTTGATCCTACCAGTCCCCACCCTTCTACCCCCTGTGTCGGATCTACACGCACCATCCATCGCTGACTGGATCTCGCTGCTAACGGCCTATTCCATTGATCGAGGATCCAACCTGGGCTCCCCTCCCCCACTGCCTGCCCAGATCCAGCACCTCCACCAACTCTTCTTCTCTGCCTGAGGCCTCTCATCTGAACCAGTCCAACTGAACCAATCCATACCAAGAGCACCGGCTCAACTGGGGTCCCCCTCTATTCTATTTGGGCTGAGCCCCAAATCATTAAAGTCAGCTCCATTTTACTGTGTTCTTGAGCATTGTATTCATAATGACTAAGTAGCTCAACCAATTATGATCAAGCTTGATGGGATCAATTATAGCCAATGGTCCTTCATGATGAAGATTTTCTAGAAGGATAGGGATTTTGGAAGGACATTACTGGTAACATTCTATATCCAGTCGAACTTGGTGACTCTTTTGCTCAATGAGAAATCGATAACAACAAGATCATGATATAGATTTCAAATACTGTCAGTACGTCTATTAGCCTGCAATTCAGCAAGTTCGACACCGCAAAGGAGGTTTGGGACTTTCTCGCTAAGTGGTACAATCAAACGAATTTTGCCTTCAAATACAAGTTAGAACTGGACATTCACAATCTCAAGCAACAATCTAAGCAATCGGTGGCTGATTTTCATTCTCAGATGTCTTTGATTTGGGATCAACTTGTCCTGATAAAGCCTAATTGGACCCATGATGCTGAACTCTATTATCAATTTCGTGAAGAGTTTTGCCTTGTCCAGTTTCTAATGGCTCTTTGTGATAAGTTTGAGTTTGTTCGTACCTCTATTCTGTACAGATCTTCTCTTCCATCTGTTGACACTATCCTTTCTGAGTTGATTGCTGAAGAGACTTGGAAGAAGATCATCTCCTCCAAACCTAATGGTTCTCTCATTTTGGCTATATGGATCAAATCGAAGTGTCTGTCTCAAATCCAATGCTATTCATAAAAGAAGTTTGGCCATATTGTCCGTAATTGTCCTAATCAGGCATCTGATTCTCGATCTTTGCCTAGTTCTCAATTTCAAGATGTTCTTCCACATAGTGTACCTACTGTAAGGAGGTTGAACATGTTGTTTGAAATTATCCCCATCCAAACTCCAACAACATGCGAGCAAAGATCGGAGGTCTTAGAAATCGCCCATCCTTCGCTACTACTATTGTCATACCGAAGCCTACAGCACAAGCAGCCACATCTCTTACTATCGATGATATCCAGACAATGATTCATCAAACTGTCTCTATTTGCAATAGTGGAGCCTCATTTTCTTCTGACACCTCCATTCTGTCAGGTAAGTCATTGGATAGGTGGTTCTTTGATTCCGGTGCCTTCAACCATATGATCTTTAACTCCAACATTTTCTAAAATATTTTTTCTCTTCATTCTCCACCTTATATTCAAATTGCAAATGGATCATTCATTACCGCTAGCCATAGTGAAATCATTCATTCTTATAACCAATCCCTTTCTGTTGTTCTTCTTGCTTCTCAACTTTCTATGAATCTTATTTCTATTGGTCAACTATGTGAAAAAGATTCACAATAATTTTTTCTCCTTCTGACTGTGTTGTGCAGGATTGCTTGATGAAAAAGAAAGTTGGAATAAGCTATAAGATTGGTCATCTATTTCTCCTGATTAAGCTTTATATTCTTTATATTTTTGGTATTCACTCAGTCGCTGCTATTTCTCCTACTGACTCCCCTTTTGTGCCTTGACATAATCATTTAGGTCATTTTTTCTTTTCAAAATTATCTGAATTAGTTAATAAAGGATTGTTAGGTTCTGTCTCTGTAACAAAAGAACCATATTGTGTTAATTGCAAATTATCTAAACAATCCATTTTACCTTTAAGTCAATCTACTACTACCCCCTTTGATCTTATTCATTATGATGTCTGGGGTCCCATCTTTTTGTCTTCCATAGGTGGCTCTAGATATTACGTTATTTTTGCAGATAATTTTACTCACTACACATGGCTCTATCTTTTGCATACTTGCTTTGATGTTTTAAAAATTTATATTGAATTTGCCACCATGATTAAAACATAATTTTCTAAACATATAAAATTTTTTTATTCTGATCCTGATGGCGAATATCTTTCCAAAACCCTCAACGAGTATCTTAAATCCTAAAATACCATTTTGCAATTATCATGTGTTGAAACTCCATAGCAAAATGATGTGTCCGAAAGAAAATATTGTCATATTATTGAAACCGCTTGTACCTTGCTTCTATCCTCTTCCATTCCAAAAGCATTTTGGGACGAAGCTATGAACACTGCTATATATATGATCAATTGCCTTCCTTTCCATGTCCTTTGTGATCTCTCACCCTTGGAACGACTTTGTAACTCTTCTCCTTCCTATGACCATTTTCGTATGTTTGAATGTACTTGCTTTGTTCTTCTTTCCAAGTATGAGTGTGATAAATTATCCAAGAAAAATGCAATATATATTTTCTTAGGCTATGGGATCCAACAAAAAAGATATTGGTGCTATGATCCCGAAACTCGCATGTTACGTATTTCTAAGCATGTCACCTTTTAGGAGAAAATTCCATTTTTCTACTTACCTCACAAAAAGTCTCTAGTTCCCTATAGAGAATCTCTGCTTGATCCTTTTTCCTGTCATCCATTACTGCTTGAGGAACATGAACAACCTGGCCAGTCTGCTGTCTTTCAAAGACTATCACTGTTACTTGTCCACCATTTTGCCACTCCATGAACCTAAGTCCTATCAAGAGGCATCATCTAATCTTTCCTGGCATAATGCTATGACAGAAGAACTTGAGGCCCTACAGAAAATCAGTACATGGGACCTGATTGATCTGTCTCTTGAAAAATTGATCATAGGCTGTAAATGGGTTTACAAGATAAAAACCAAAGCTGATGGTTCCACTAAGCATTATAAAGCTCATCTTGTTGCCAAAGACTTTATACAGGAGTATGATATCGACTATGAGGAGTATGGTTCGTACTCTACTTGTAGTAGCTACTGCCAAATAGTGGATCCTACATCAATTTGATGTCAAGAATGCCTTTCTTCATGGAGATCTGTCTGAAGAAGTATACATGACGCCACCTCCTAGTTTAGCTCATCGGCCTACTCAAGTCTGTAAACTTCGTCGTGCACTTTATGGTCTCAAGCAGGCACCTCGAGCTTGATTTGAAAAGTTTCAAACCACTTTTTTTTATTATGAATTTCTCTAGAGCATTCATGATTCTACCTTATTCTATCGATGCTCCTCTTATGGCTTCTTCTTTATGTCGATGATATGGTTGTCACTAGTAGTGACCCTCAAGGCATTCATGATACCAAACAATACTTACACAAGTGCTTCGAGATGAAAGATCTTGGCTTATTGTGATTTTTTCTTAGTATTGAAGTCAACTATCAGTCTGATAATCTCTTTCTTTCTCAAGCTAAGTATGTATCCGACTTGCTTATTCGTATAGGCCTAACAGATAAGAAGACTGTCGACATCCCTCTTGAGCTAAATTTGAAGCTTCAACCTGCTGATGACAAAATTCTTGCTGATCCTTTCTGGTATCGACAGCTAGTCGGTAGTCTCAACTACCTTACTATCACTTAGCTAGATATTTCTCATGCAGTTCATGTTGTCAGTCAATTCATGTCTGAGCCTTGTTCTGTTTACTATGCTTCCATACTTCGAATCATATGGTATATTAAGGGCACGCTCTATCGTGGTTTCTCTTTTCTTCTTCTGATCTCACTCTTCATGCTTATTCTGATGCTGATCGGATTGGAGATGTCATTGATCGACGCTCCACCATTGGCCATTGCATCTTCTTGAAATATTCTCTGATTGCCTAAAAAAGCAAAAAGCAATCAGTTGTATCTGGTTCTAGTGCAAAAGCTGAATACCATGCCCTTGCTCATACTACTGTTGAGATCATCTGGCTTTGCTAGCTCCTTAATGATATGGGTGTGCAATTATTCTCTCCAACAACGCCCATTTATTGTAATAGCTATAGCACTATCCAAATCACATGCAATATCATTTTTCATGAGCACACCAAATACATTGAAATTGACTATCACTATACACGCCACCACCATCAGCGACAGACTATTGAGCTATCTTGTGTTTCTTCAATTGATCAAGTTATTGATTTACTTACTAAGTCACATTCAGGGAGTGCTTCCAATATCTTTTCTCCAAACTTCATCTGCAAGAAGCATCTTCAGTTTGAGGGGGGGTGTTAAACATCCTTCTCCTATTTTGAGATATGCCTCCATGTTTGGGATGTGTCTATTTGGGATGTGTCTCTATTTTGGATATGCCTCCATGTTTGGGATGTGTCTATTTATGATGTATCCCTATTTGGGATGTATTGGCTGGGTATAGCTATATGATGGATTGGTATTTATCTTGTATAAGCCCTTAGATGTTTATTTAATGGGGTAAACCCCAAGCATAATGATATGGAGTTTTAATCTTCAATAGCCTGCAATTTGGATGAGTTGGGTTGGGTTGGTGAAAAACCCTAAGCTACCCCAACCTCGAAATGCCTTAACCTAACCCAATCATCACTGTTTATAGTTGTGATTTCTCTAGCCCAACCCAACATCATTATAAGCTAAATTCAGGTCACATTTGTAACTGATTTCTCTATTCTAACCCAATCCCATTATAGGCTAAATTCAGGTTGGCCTGAGTTAGCTTAGTTAAGCTTCGTTAGTTGGGTTGAATTGGTTTGTGCCATGTTAACCGGATAAAATCAGGTTGAATAGTATTTTTTAAGATGGAAAAATTTGGGATATGAATTGAGGCCTCAGTCATTCTTAAAAAATTTTAGTGGTAAACTTAGACATCATATAATGAGATGAAGATATTTAAATAACATATAAATAGTCCATATTAATATTATTTATTTCTTTGTCTATGATTTGGGTTGGTTGATTCAGGTTGGGTTGAGGATCAATCCTAACTCAACCCTACTTAAGATTGGTTTGGAAATTTCAAGCCCAAGTGTGGCTCAAATTTATAAAATCTCAACCCAAATATACCCAATTAATGGGTTGGATGGGTAGGCTTGTGTTGTGTCTGACCCAAATTGCATAGCTATGCATAAAAGGTGTCACAAAGCATGTTTTCCCATCTTTTATCTATTTTTCTTGGTAACTCGAAAAAAGGCATATTAAGAGAATCCAAGAAATCTACATAATAGCAAAAGAATAGGAGAAAAAAGGCATGCCCATCTACCATGTTTCTAACCACAAATACTCACCCTTAAAAAGGTTCATTATTTATGGATGGACTTCAAAATGCATCACCAATTGGGAGCAAAGGTAGCTCAGTTATTGCTTATGGACCTAGCAAGTGAATAATGTTCCTATTGGGGTAGATTCTTATCACTTAGCCGACTTCATCAGGTCGAACTCATCAGAAGAACGAGGTTATCAAAAAGCCAACCTCATCAGGAGGCTGACCTCATCAGAAGGCTGAGATCATCAAAAGCCGATCTCAACTTCACCTGGATACATGGAATTAGGTTATTATTATTTGAGTTAAATATTACATCGGTCCATTACCGACCTGTCTCTCATGTAACATCGGCTTATGACTGACCTGCCTCTCTAATATTATCTACTAATCGACTGTCCAAAACTACTAGAAAGTGGAATGTTCACCTCGATTTGCTTTTGAGCTCCTCCATCTTACTCCGATTGGCAACTGACTTGAATCGACCATTGGGTGGCACCACTTGATAGGCTCATTCAGTCGACTTCTGGATCCCCTTCCTCTGACCCATGTTGAGCCCAGTCTCCACTTCGGATTCTCATCCTCCGATTGATCTCGATCCTCGCTTGTGAGCCAGAATCTTAGGGCATGGGCATCGACCGAGCAACTGAACCTCAAATGTGGCTGCCACGCTATCTTGTCGGATCACATCAAGTCACGTCATCTAGGAGCCATATCCTAACGACATGTTCATGCCGTGATGAGAAACTATGAAGTTATTAATTATGTTGCATGCACGATAAGGTCCGCCGTCACGGCCACCTGCGCACCAAACAAAAGGCACAACCACCGTCAGAGTCAAAGAGATGGATTGTACTACTTAGTACAGTCAAGAAACTGGGAATGGATTTTCTTTCTCCCTCTTGACCTTAATCCATCTATAAATAGAGGTAAGAAGGGACTCTTCAGGTACACGGGCAAACACATAAGCCAAAACTTTATCTCTCTTGCTTCTTTATTTGTTGAACTAGAAATTGACTTGAGTGTCGGAGGATCCCCGTCAGAGCAATCTCCGATCAAGACTTATTTTACAAGTCTTTCTATCGCTTCCAGATACCGCTGACCGATCTTTTTGTTCAGCTCTAGTTGATCTGATCTCTGTCCATTTTCTAGTTCAACATATTATAAGCTCTCGCTCTTATTTTCGGCCCTCTCAATTGTGCCCTTTCTTTGATGAGTGGACATCCTCTTTTGATTTCCTATCATTCAATACTCAGATGCGATGACTCGACTCTTTGACTGACTACCTCGTCGGAGGCAGGCCGCAACAGCTTGGTGCACCATGTAGGGGAAAGAAATATTCTTCTAAGAGCTGCAATGGCCAAGACAAGAGTGCAAAATACCTTCGCAGGTTTTGCTCGATGCTCATCGTGGCGTGATGCACCTCCGATGATCCTCAGAGAGCCAAGTACTTCACGATCGATGGTAAAGCAAACCAGCAACAACTTGCCACCTTGGTGCAGTAAGTTAAAATATTAACGGAGGTTGTCCACAGTCTCCAACAGACTGTAGAGAAGCAGCAGCAACGACAGGAGGATTCGACACCACAGGATATGCCTTCCAGGCACAGCCACCGACCACATTCTCTATCCCACTACTTGACTCAACACTCCCAATAGATGAGTCATAAATCCATCCGACAATCACCATATCCTGACTCCCAGCATGCCCCACATGCCGATTCTTGTGATCGTCAGTCTCCTTCCCCTCGACGAGCTTCACAAAAAGGAAACAGACTATGATCACCATCAAGCTCTTCTTCTTTTGGAAAAGGTTCTATCCTGGGATATTCCAAGTATCCTTATGAATCTTAACGGTGGTTGGACAAATATGACTGTAAACTGAAGGAGCTCGATCGCCACTTGGATCAGCTCCAAATAAATAATCAGAATCCCACCGGCGAACTCAGCATTAGCACCCGTCTGTCTTTTTCTCGATGGATCCTCGATGAACCAATTTTTAGTCGATTCAAGATGCTATAGATGGAGCCATATGATGGAGCCATATGATGGCTCCATCGATCCACTCGATCATCTTGAGAGCTATAAAGCTCTCATGCTTCTTCAGGGGGCATCCGATGCCCTCCTCTGTATTATTTTTTCGATCACTCTCTAAAAAACTGCTCGAATATGGTATTCCAGACTTCAATCGGTGAGTGTCTATTCATTCGAATAGTTTGAATAACTCTTTGTGGCATACTTCAGCACCAACTAGAGGATGTCGTGGACGTCTAACAGTCTTTTCTCCATCAGATAGCAAGATAGAGAATAGACTTTGTGGCATATTTCAATGTTGCCACCTTAGAGATCTGGGACCTCAATGAGTCCATGGCCATCACGACCATCAAGCGGGGACTGTGGAGCTCAGATTCATCTATTTTTGGACAAAATGCTTCCCCAGACATATATCGAACTCTTCGAGTGCACGCAAAAGTACATCCAAGTCGAGGAGGGTGCAACTAACTGGCACCAATCCAAGGATAAAGGTCAGAAGAAGATGATCAAGAAGGAAGGAAGCTCCATGGGATCCAGCTGAGCCCGAACTGAGAGGAAGGCTCCACCTTCCTGACCAAGTCCAAGGCCTAAAAACTTTGGTGGTAGGTATGATTCTTATACCTCTCTAATCACTCCTCGTACATAGATTCTTATGGAGATAGAGGAGAAGGACTACCTTCGACGACCCCGACTGATAAAGTCAAAAGCAATATCTCTCGTAATCAAAAGTGCTACTGTCGGTTCCATTGTGATCACGATCATAATACTGAAAAGTATATCTAATTGAAGAATGAGATAGAGGATCTGATAAGATGGAGATATTTCGAAAAGTATGTGCGAGACCGACCTGTATAGCTGCTGATGATGCTCAACCACAATTGCACCTCGACGAAGAAACTTATGCTCAACCTATAGCAAACGTGATCAATACGAACTCGACAAGATTGAGACTTCAGAGGGCAGACGACTTAGAAAGCTCTTCCAAATATCAGTAGGTAAATAACGACATCATTTTCTCCGAAAAAAATCTATGAGAAGTCCAAGCTCCTTATAACGACGTTATTGTTGTATCAATGATAATAGCTAATTATGATATAAAATAATATCTTATTGATAATAAAAGCTCAGCTGATGTGATTTTCTATAATTATTTTTCTCGAGTACGACTTTCTACTAACTTACTAAAATCAGTCAATATTCCTCTAATCGGATTCACTGACGACTCAATCAAGGTAGAAAGGGAGATAGAACTTTCTGTTACTATCGGCCAACCACCTTGATAATCAATCATGTGCTCAATTTTCTTATGGTCTAGGTTCTTTCCACCTACAATGTTATCTTGGGATGATCTGGACTAAATGCGCTCTGAGTAATCTCAACATACCACTTACTCATATGTTTTTCGATGAGAAAAGAAATCGATGAAATGAAGGGAGATCAATAGTTGGCCCAAGAATGTTACTTAACCATAATCAAAGGAAAGAAGCCAATTGAAGCTCTTCCCATCGATGATGAACTGAATCAAAGAGAAGAAGAAAGTTGGAGAGAACCCACAGAGCAACTTATCTCGGTGGCCCTCAATGACAAAGACCCGACCAGAACCTTCCAGGTCGGATATTCACCAAGCAGCGAACTATGAAAAAAGCTCATCACCTTTCTAAGGAAGAATATAGATGTCTTCACCTGATCTATCTCAGACATATCGAGTATCTCATCTGATGTAATTGTCCACCGACTAAATATTGATGCTAAGCACAAATTGATAAGACAAGAAAAAAGAAGTTTCACTCTCGAACAATAAAAATCATTGATGAAGAAGTCGACAAGCTGCTGTCAGCTGACTTCATTCGTGAGGCAATCAATCCAGATTAGCTCACAAACATCATGATGGTCAAGAAGACTAATGGCAAATGGCAGATATGCATCGGCTACATTGATCCGAATAAAGCTTACCTAAGGATAGCTTTTCACTCCTCTGGATCGATTAATTAGTCAACGCTACGTCAGGCTATCAGCTGCTCAACTTTATGGATGTCTTTTTTGGCTACAATCAGATCTGGATGGTACTCGAGGATGAGGAGAAGATGATGTTTACCATCGATAAAGATTTGTACTACTACAAAGTCATACCTTTCGATCTCAAAAACACTAGAGCAACATATCAGAGACTAGTCAACAAAGTCTTCAAGAATCAAATCAATCGCCACATGGAGATCTACGTCGATGATATACTCGTGAAGAGCAATGAAGCACTCTCCATATCGATGACCTGACAGAAGCTTTTGACATTTTGAAAAAATATTAGATGAAACTAAATTCAACTAAGTATGCTTTCAGTGTCACTTCGAAAAAGTTTTTTGGCTTTATGATGATAAAGCGAGGCATCGAGGCCAACCTTGAGAAGATCAAGGCTATTCTCGACATGAAGCCTCCAACTTTTCGATGGAATATTCAAAAATTGGTAGGATATATTGCATCCTTAAGCCGATTCATCTCCAAATCTGTAGAGCGGTGTCTCTTCTTTTTCAAGATCCTTAGGTAGATGAAAGACTTCACTTGGATGGAAGAGTGTCAGAAGGCTTTCGATGACCTGAAGCAGTACTTACATTCTCCTTCACTTCTGACAAAGCCAGATACCTACAATGAATTATTCATGTATTTGTCTACTACTTCTGAAGCCATCAGCTTGGTGCTGGTTTGAGAAGGAAATAAAGTATAAAAATCCATCTACTACATAAGTCAGATAGTACACGGGGTCGAAGTTAGATATTCTTCAATCGAAAAGATCATCTTCGCAATTATCATGACTATTTGGCTACTGCGACTTTACTTCTAGGCCCACTCAGTGAAAATTCTGATCGATTTTTCTTTGAGAACTCTACTTCAATAGCCAGACACTTCAGAGAGAATGATCAATAGTGATCTCCCTCAGTGAATTCGATCTCTATGTTCCACGATCCTCAATGAAGGCTCAGATACTCGCTGACTTTATTGTCAAGTGTACTCCAATCAACGACAGCAAATCGAAAATTGATCCCAATGAGAGATTTCAGAGCCTGCATGGATTCTGTGTGTGGATGGAGCTTCAAACGTTTAAGGCTGTGGTGCAGGTCTCATTTTAACTAACATCAACGGGATAGTGACCAAATATGCTTTTCGATTTAGTTTTAAAGCTTCAAACAATCAAGTTGAGTATGAAGCTCTAATAGTCAGACTGAAAATTATTAAAGATCTCGATGTAAAATGCCTAAGGGTGTTCATCGACTCGTAGTTGGCCGTCGCACAATTCTGAGAAGAATATGAGGCCTGAGATCTTGTTCTTCTCAGGTATCTATAGAAGCTTAGATCTTTGCAAGCTAATTTCGACTGCCTCGAGATCTTTTACATTCCCTGCTCAGAGAATATCTGAGTTGATTCCTTGCCTCGACTTGCCAAATCTGGCTATGATGAGTTGAAAAAAATCTTCATCAAGCATATTGAGAATCCAAGTATCGACTCTGAAGAAGAAGTTTATTAGGTTCAGGTTGGTCACGAACCAAGCTGGATCGATTTGTTCGTCAAATTTCTAACTAACGAAACCTTACCGATTGATCTTATCGAGATACGTCAGATGAAGAGATTGGTGGCCTAGTATGTGATTATCGACGATCAGCTCTATCGAAGGTCAGTGTCTTTGCCCTTACTCAAGTGTCTCTGACCTTTCAAAGCCGACTATGCTCTTCGGGAGGTACATGAGAGTATTTGTGGCAACCACTTGGGGGGCAAGTCACTATCCTATAAGGTACTTCGACAAAGATATTATTGGCCAACCATACAGAAAGATGCTGCTGATCTAATGTAGAAGTGCAATCAATGTCAAAGATTTGCCAACATCCAAAGGCTTCCATCAAGTCACCTTACAACTATTTTGGTATCTTTATCGTTTGATCAATGGAGAGTTAACATTCTTGGTCCTTTCCTATCTGCCAGTGGACAAAAAAGATTCATCATTATAGCCATCGACTGCTTCACCAAGTGGATAAAGACTGAACCACTGGCGCATATAACAGAAAAGAAGACTATCGATTTTTTATAAAAATTCATCATCTATCAATTTGGTTTATCCCGAATAATCATTACTGATAACGATCGATAATTCAATAACGTCAAGTTCGAAGAGTTCTATGTGAAATATCATATCATCCATAAATTCACTTCGATCGGACACCCATAATCTAATGGAGAAGCTGACGTGACCAACAGGATAATTCTACAAGGCTTGAAAATGAGAATTGACCAAGCCAAATAAAGTTGGGCCGACGAACTCTCCAGTGTCCCATGGTCTTACGGAACAACTCCTCAAATCCTAATCGGACTTCCTTCAAACTGGCATTCGGGACAGAAGCTATGATCCCTATTGAAATCGATCTACCTTCGACTCGGATGAGCATTATGATGAACTAACCAATTTAACAAGCAACGAGATGATCTGGACTTACTCGACGAAACTCGGATACAAGCTCAACTAAGAATGACTTCCTATCAACAAAGGGTAGCTCGGTACTACAACTTCTAAGTCAAGCCCAAGATCTTCTGAATGGGAGATCTAGTCTTTAGAAGAGTCGAAATCTCCAAACTGATCGAGCAAGAAAAATTATCTCCGAACTGGGAGGGCCCCTACAAAGTCTCGACAGTTCTATGATCAGAGGCGTATAAAATAGAGAACTTTGATGGCACAAAAATTTTTTGGATCTGGAATGCTGAGAATCTATGGATGTACTATCAATAAGAATACCTTATAAATAAAAGATCTTCTTTTCTGCAATTCTATGTTAAATAGTTCAGATACTTAAAAATTTATCAAGCAACTTGGTCGCTTGACATTCAACCAAATAATTGCATCATCGGATAGTATCCGATGAAACGTTATTCGACTGACATCTGATTAACAGAGCCTTAAGGTTCGGTAACCACAAGCATACCAGTTACAGTTCAAGGGCTGCAAACGTATAAGCTATGATTTGCACATAGATTCAGACGAATAAAGTTGTGGTTAATCAGCTTACTACTGACTCAAAGATCAATCGATCTGGAATAAATCAGAGAAATTTTTTCTAAGATCGACTATATCCTAGCTTGGTGGGATGATCTATGATAGAATGATCTATGACTATGCTTCAAATTCAACATGATATTTTACAAAACAACAAAGTGGCTGATCGTCGAAGAAGCAACTCGAATCCACACGACGACTAACTCCTTCCGCCTGATTAAAGCTACATAATTAGACTCAGAAGTTGGAGGACAAGTGTTGGGATAGATCTTCATCGCTTAGCCAACCTCATTAGAAGGTTGAGGTCATTAGAAAGCTGATCTCATCGGGAGGTCGAGGTCATCAGAAAGCTGATCTCAACTTCACCTGGACACATGGTAGCGGGTTATTATTATCTGAGTTAAATATTACATCGGTCCATTACTGACCTGGCTCTCCAGTAATATTGGTCCATGACCGATCTGCCTCTCCAATATTATCTGCTAATCGACTGTCTAAAACTGCTAGTAAGTGGAACGCTCACCTCGGTTTGCTTCCGATCTCTTCCATCTTACTCCGATTGTGGTCGATCTGAATCGACGACTGGGTGGCACCACTTGACAGACTCATTCAACCGACTTCTAGGTCCCCTTTCTCCAACCCACGTCGGGCCTAGTCTCGACTCCAGGTTCTCATCCTCCTGCCAACCTCGATCCCCGTCTGTGAGCTGAGATCTCAAGGCGCAGGCACCGACCGAGCAACTGAACCACAAATGTGGCTGCCACGCTATCCCATTAGATCACATCAAGTCACGTCACCCAGAAGCCATATCTTAGACGGTCAGCTGCGCGCCATAATGAAAAACTATGAAATCATTAATTATGCTGCACGCAAGGTAAGGCCCGCCGCCGTGGCCACCTGCTCGCTAAACAAAAGGCATGACTGCTGTCAGAGTCAGAAGGATGGCTTGTACTACTTAGTATGATCAAAAAATTGAAAATGGGCTTCTCTCTCTTTTTTGACCTTAATTCCTTAATAAATAGAGATAAGAAGAGACTCTCAAGGTATGCGGACAAACACATAAGCCAAAACTCTGCCTCTCTCGCTCCTTCATCTGTTGAGCTAGAAACTGACTTGAGCATCGAAAGATCTTCGGTGGAGCTTCTCGCATCCCAATGGAAGAATCACCATTCAACTTGGTCTATGGAATAGAAGCAGTGATCTCAGTTGAAATTGGATTGCCATCAATGAGAATCGAATAGTATACAGAGTCAAGTAACTCCGAATATCAAAGAGCCGACTTAGATTTACTCCCAGAGATTCGGCAACAAGCTCAAATTCGGATGGCCGCATACCGACAAAGAGTCATCCGTTATCACAATGCGAGGGTCAAGCCAAAGATTTTCCTTTCTGGAGACTTGGTCTTGAGGAAGGTTATTCACCCTTTCTACCTCATGCCATCTCTCTTTATTATACTCTCTCTCCTCCATCTGTGAGGATTGTGCATGCATTCAGTCCCATATTGGCTGTAAGCTTAGTTGCGTTGACATCAGTTGTAACAAATCAGAATTCTAATTAAAAAAAAATTAGCGAGAATATATTATTTGGGTTCTTTGGTCAAGCCTGTATGATAGTATGGGTTGGCACATAATCTCTCTCACATCCTACCATGTCATCTTTCTCTCTCACCGCTAATTAGATCAAGCATATAACTCATAAGAAATGTTATTTCACAAGTAGTATGATTATCCATGAAAGTAATTTTTGCCAATTCTAGGATGGAATTTTGCAAAAAGAAACATGCTTGTCAATATAATATTTTTATTTTGAAAATATTTAAATACATCCGATTGAGAAAGTCCTTTTTTTTATACATGCATGCATATGTATGTACATACGCACACATACATATTTATTTCAATCAAGGGCATTTGAAAATTTGCGTCCTCTCAACCTTAGCGACCGTAGCTATAATCAACTCCATGAAACATTCTGAATGATATTAACTCCTGAATATAAAATATACCACTTATTAGTATATGCATTAATAATTGGTATCAACTAACCAAGTTCCAAAGAAACTAGTACCTGATTTACATGGTAACCTCATGGCCAAAGTGACTGCCTCTTAAAATCGTAGTAAGATAGTGATCGGCTTGGCTACCTCTTAAAATCAAAAGTAGATAGTAATCGACATATGCTAGTGATCATTTTCAATCGGCAGGGCTCGAAAGGAGCTTGTTTTATCAGTGATCAGTTTCGATTAGCTAGATTCAAAAGATAAGTTTTGAATGTGCAGCTAATAATTAGTTTCATTGGCTAGATAGATCCAAATCATAGTTAGAGCATAGAGTAATCATTAAATCATATTTTAAAATTGGTTTCCTTAAATATACAATGTGCATAATTCTTTCAAATATCCATTAGATTTTCAAAAAAAATTAATATCTCATTTTTTCAAACACTTCTATTCTACAAATCAATCATCATGCTCATGTTTATACTCAAATAAAATACTTTATGCTTGACCCAAAATTTTAAAATTTATTCTTTCATGCAAAGCATGTAGAAATATTTAATCAAAATAAAATATACATAAATAATTTTCATATTTTTAATTATAAATATTTGATAGTGCTTTAAGCAAAATTTAAAAATTTATTCTTTCGTGCATGCAAAGCATGTAGAAATATTTAATCAAAATAAAATATGCATAAATAATTTTCATATTTTTAATTAAGACTTATTTTATAAATCCTGTTGTCGCTTCTAGACGCCGTCGATCGATCTTTCCATTTGGTTTCAGTTGATCCAATCTCCGTCCATTTTTCAGTTCAACAGATTATAAGCTCCCATTCTTATTTTCGGTCCTCTCGACTGTGCCCTTTCTTCGATGAATGGATATTTTTTTCGATTTCTTGCTATTCGATACTCGGGCATGACGACTCGGCTCTTCGGTCGATTATCCCGTCGGAGACGGACAACAACAGTTCCCAACCATAATTCAAGGGCTAAAGATTAGTACATTAACATCCAAGGCATCTGCAAATTTTATTTTCTTATTACGGACACCCAAGCTTGCAGCCAAATGAAAAGAATATAGACTATCAGCAAAGGGCTGAAGATTAGCACATCAACATCTAAGACATCTGAATATTTTTTTATTTTCGAACTACAGGCTTGCAGCCCAATTACAAGAATATAAACCATCAGCAACCAGCTTTTCCGCACGACCCTAGATACTCTGGATCCAAGAAGAAGGTGGGGTATGTTACAAATATATATATATATAGATATATAGGCCAAACCTTTTCCTCCCGTTGGTAGTCTTTTGAGACCAAATCAATTTGGTCTTCATGGCCATTTAAGGCCAATGGGTTGGTGGTCTTTTAAGATCAAATCAATTTGGTTTTATGGCCAATTAAGGCTAAATTAATTTGGCCAACCATGTAGCCGTTGGGTGCATGGCTATATATATGGCTATGCACCACTCATTTGAAATATGAGAAGAAAAAAAAAATGATTCTTCTTTTCTTACTATTTATCCAAAAGCCATTCTTCCTATAAATAATTTTGGGTCAATCAAAGTTCCTGTGAGTGCACGCTTATGAGAAGGCCTGTTGTATCCTGCGAGAGAAGTCATCATTCAACCTGCTACACCAAGATATTGTCTTAGAGAGCCGAAATCTATCCTTAAGGACAGTGTAGCAAGATATTGTCTTAGAGAGCCGAAATCTATCCTTAAGGACAGTGCTTTCGCATGCCTCAGGCAACAAGTTTCATCCCTTACTTTATTTCTTCTTGCCATTTAGAATTGCGTCATATTTTTTTTTTCAAATCTTTACAATAATCTTAAGGATAGATTTTAGAAAACCTGTTGTATCCTGCGAGGGAAGTCATCATTCAACCTGCTACACCAAGATATTGTCTTAGAGAGCCGAAATCTATCCTTAAGGACAGTGCTTTCGCATGCCTCAGGCAACAAGTTTCATCCCTTACTTTATTTCTTCTTGCTATTTCGAATTACGTCATATTTTTTTTTAAAATCTTTACAACAATCTTAAGGGTAGATTTTATTTTATTATTTGTTTGCTATGGATGTTAGTGCTATTGTACCATTTCAAACACTTCCAAATGCAACAAGAATCACTTTACCCGATACTTCTAAAATTGAGACCTTAACTGACACCCATTTTAAAAGGCGGCAAGAAAGAATTTTTACATCCTTAGATATCCTGGGAATAGCCTTTGCTCTATCTGAATCCAAGCCTAAACCAGATTCTAAAAATTATGAGAAAATACTTCTTGTGTGGGAACATGCCAATAAACTTTGTAGGCACACTATTCTAAGCACTATGTCTAATGATATGTTTGACATATATTGCCATTCCAAAGAAGCAAAAGAAATTTGGGAGTCCATGATTAAGAAATATGCTGTTGAAGATGCCGGTGTTCAAAAATTTGCTATTGCTAATCATGTACATTTTCAAATGACTGATGATAAAATGTGCAGTCCCAAATTAGTGAATATCACAAGCTACTACATGATTTGAAGAACGAGAACATTAAGTTGCCGAAGGACTATGCAGCGGGTTATTTGATCGAAAAACTCCATAAGTCGTGAAATGACTACAAACAACAAATAAAGCATAAAAGGAAGCATATGTCCTTTGATGATGTCGTTGAAGGAAAAAATAGAAATCAAATCAGAGCAGTCAAGGCAAAGGAGATATCATCAAAAGCCAACATTGTAGAAGTCCAAAATGCAAGCAAGAAGAACTTCAAAAAAAGGTATGGTCACCCAAACATTAAGCCTAAAATTGTAAACCCAACCTTAAAAAAAAAATGGGAGCTTGCTTTGTATGTGGAAAGCAAGGGCATATGCCTCCCAATGTAGGCACAAAAAGAGAAATGACAAACCTGCCAAGCCAAATGCAAATTTGGTGGAAGTGGATGTTATTACTTGGGTCATTGCTCAAGTGAACATAGTTGCAAATGTGAAAGATTAGATTGTGGATTCTGGTGCTACTAAGCACATTTGTAGGGATAAAAATGCATTTACCTCTTATACACCTGTAAGGGAAGGAGAAGAAGTTGTTATAATGGGTGACTCTACATCTACGCCCATTTTGGGTAAAGAAAAAATTCTTCTCAAGCTCACATCCAATAAAGTGTTATCACTTAGTGATGTACTCCATGCCTTTAAAATGAGATTCAATCTTATGTCCATGTCCCTATTGGGAAAGGCTAGGGTGAAAATTTCATTTGAGTCTGACAAAATTGTCATGACCAGAATTGATGTCTTTGTAGGAAAGGGCTATTGCAGTCGGGGACTATTCTTTCTTAATGTATTTGATGTAATAAATAATGAATGCATTAGTTCTTCTACTTATATGGTTGATTTTTGTAATGTATGGCATGGTAGACTAGGGCATGTTAATTTTTTGTAAATCAAAAAAATGAAAGAACTTGGTTTAATTTCTGATTTATTAAATAAAAATGCTACAAAATATGAAACATTTGTTGAGGCTACAATTACTAAGAAGGCTTGTAAAATGGTTGAAAGGGAATCAGAATTGCTAAGTTTAATATACTCCGAGTTAGATGATTTGAAACAAACTGAAACTAGGGGTGGCAAAAGATATTATGTGACTTTTATAGATGATTATCCTGGATATACAAAAATTTATCTACTTAGAAATAAAGATGATGTTTATGAGATGTTTGTCAAGTATAAAAATGAAGTGAAAAATCAATTGAATAAGAAAATTAAAAGATTGAGATCTAATAGAGGAGGAGCGTATGACTCTCATCTACTTAGTGATTTATATGAAACAAAAGGTATAATATATGAAGTTACTCCTCATTCACGTGAATCAAATGGAGTAGCCGAAAGAAAAAATTGAACATCGAAAGAAATAATGAATTTTTTATTGAATAGTTCTGGAGCCCTTAATAATTTGTGAGAAGAAACAATTCTCTCGGCATGTTTTATACAAAATAGAATTTCTTATAAGAAAATTAGTAAAACTCCATATGAATTATGGATGGGTTATGCTCTTAATATAAAATATTTGAAAGCGTGGGGATATCTAGCTAAGGTAATGTTACTTGATTTAAAGAAATGAAAATTGGGTTCTAAAACTTCTAATTGTATGTTTATTGGTTATGCACAAAATAATGCTGCTTACCGTTTCCTTGTACTCAGAGGTGATGTGCTTGATGTTAATACTATAATTGAGACAAAAAATACTGAATTTTTTGAACACATTTTTTCTTATAAATCTAGCTTATCTCATACTTCTTCAAATGAGTTATTACCTGCATTTACTAGTAAAATAGTAAAAGAAACCAACATCAATAATGAGATGGAATTACGAAAAAGTAAAAGGCAAAGGCCTGTTTATGCGTGACCCAGGCTTGCCTGTGTGTATTTTTGATCTCGCATCAGAAGGTCGGCATAGTCTCTTGAAAAAATTTGTTGAGGAAAAAAAATGAGGCGCTCATTCTAAAATCCTTTTTTGAGCACCAGTATAGCAACCGACTCATCAAAATTGTGACTTAAAGCATGGCCGCATTAAAGCATGCCATGTAGTTGCATAGAGACTATCCCTTTTCTTGTTGAATCGAGAAAAGGTTATTAGTGTTCTTTGGTTATACTTGATTATTATCAAAGTACGCATCGAACTATTTCATGAGCTGCTCAAATGAGTAGATTGACTCCAGTTGAAGTTCGAAGTACAACACCCACGCCTACTTCTTGAGAGTGGCTAGAAAAGCAAGGTAAAGAAGGGCATTTGAGATGTTTTGGAGCATCATGAGGGTCTTGTAACCCTCAAAGTGGTCGAGAGGATCTAAAGAGCCATCTTACGACTCTAAGGAATCTTGAATTGACTCAGAATTGGTTCCTGTTAGGATTTGACGCCTCGAGATTCAGCCCACATTGAGCCCACAGCGAGGTTCGCGGCGAAAAATGGAGTCCAACGAGACCAAGATCACCTGAAATGGAGCTCGGATGGAGGAGATACGAGCTTTTGAAGTCGGCACGAGAATCGAGGCGGTGGAGGACCGCCGGCGACCGGCGGCGGGCGGCAGCGGCGCGGCCGCAGGCGGCGGCGCGCGGGACGCGCGTCCCAGGCCCGCGTGGGATGCGGGACCCAGGCCCACGCGGGACACGGGACCCAGGCCCAGACCCGCGCGGGACGCACGACCCAGCGGCCTGCTGGCCCCTTGCCCCGGTCCACCGTGGACCGGGTGGTCCACGGCACGGTCTGTGGACCGCATGGGCGTTTCCCACGCATTTCTCACGGTCCACGGTACTATTCCGTGGACCGGAGCGCGATCCAACGGCCCAGGTGGCTCCCGGTCTTGATCCGACGGTCCAGGAGGGTTTTTGGCTTTATTTAGGACTCCTAATCACTCTCTAATCAAGTTTTAACCTATGTTTAAGCCTTAAAAAGGCCCTGAGAACGAACAGAAGGGGGGGTTCGGTTTCTCGCCGCCGTACGAACCAGAGGAGAGAGAGAGGGGCGAGGGCGCTGTGAGAGAAGGAGCAGGAGGCTCCTGGACAGCGGTCGCCAGGCTCTTCAGGGGTTCAAGGGGGTCTCCAAGAGAGAGAGAGCTTTTGTGAGGGGAACTTCATGTGAGAGAGAATTGGGTGTACAAGGGTTGAGGGTGAGGTCTCCTCTTGTAAAATTTTCTTTTTATAGTGAAGTTTGCATTCCCCGTGGAGGCGAGCCCTTTTGTGGCTGATCCATGTATTTTGATTGTTTTTCCTTTTGTTTTGTTTCTTCTTTCTTCCTGCTGCATCGCGTGGTACTGGAAAGATCTTAGGAGGTGGTGTCCTGGCCAGACATCCACCCAACAAGTGGTATCAGAGCAAGGCGGTACAAGAACGCAGATTGCAGTGGTGGTGAGCAAGACTGAAGATGGAGAAAACAAGAACAATCAAGATGGAGATCAACAAGTTCGATGGTAAGAGCAATTTCTTCTTGTGGCAGGCAAGGGTGAAGGACGTGCTCATCCAACAGGGGTTGATCGATGCTCTCTTGTGTGATGAGAAGCCGACCACCATAGAAGTGCAGGATTGGAAATGGCTACAGATGCAGGCGGTGAGTACCATCCGCATTTGCCTGACGGATGAGGTGGTGATCCATGTGCTGAGCGAGACTTCCCCGACGGTGCTGTGATCGAAGCTCGAGGAGTTGTACATGGCGAAGTCTCTCACCAACACTCTTTTCCTCTGGAGGCAGTTTTACCAACTACGGATGACTGAGGGACAGAGCGTGCAGGAGCATTTGAGCCACTTCCAGAAGATCCTCACCGACCTTCTCAACGTTGGCGAGAACGTTGAGGAGAAGATCAGGGCGCTGGTTTTGCTGGCGTCGCTTCCTTCTTCGTACGAGTCCTTGGTGACTGCTCTTCTAGTGGGGAAGAGCACTATCAAGATGGATGAGGTCACCGCGGTGATACTCCAGAACGAGGTTCTCAGGAGGGAGAACCCAGCTTCGAGCTCAGATGTCGATAGCTCAGCTTTGGTGGCTTCTGGAGGTGCAGGAAGCGGTAGACGGAGCGACAGGAGATCGCAACGAGGGCGGTCTAAGTCCAGGAGGGACTTGAGAAAAATCAGGTGTTACCGGTGTGAAGAGTTGGGGCATCTAGCCAGAGATTGCCCTTAACTAAAAAATCGGACGGTGGCTGCTGTAGCGACGGCCGGCAGTGATTTAGATGGAGATGTCTTCGAGATATCTGACAAGGTATCTACTTCTTCCCAGCAGTGGATATTAGATTCTGCATGCCCCTATCATGTGTGTTGCAGAGAGGAGCAGTTTGACTCCCTGGAGAACAGTGAGAGCACTGTATATCTGCCGGATGAATCGAGCTGTGCGATCAGAGGCATTGGGACGGTCAGCTGGAGGACACATGATGGTGCAGCGAGGAGATTGGGGGAGGTCCGATACATACCCGATTTCAGGCGGAATCTTATCTCACTTAGCAGACTGGATTCGAGAGGCTACAGGACGGTAGCTGGTGGAGGAATCCTGAGGGTGCTACGCGGTGATAGGATTGTGCTGGAGGAGAAGAAGGGGAGCAGAGGATATTATTACCTGGCAGGGAGCCCAGTGCGAGATGGAGCATCGGGAGCCAGGTGGAGCCCAGAGCGAGGTGGAGCTCCAGGAGGCGGATCGGGCACGAGACAGGAGACTCGGGAGGACGAGAGGCGACGTCGCAAGGTAAGATTCCTATTGCCGCAGGATGATGCCCCGAGCAGGTCTCAGGTCAGGAGGAGCACAGCATATGACGGAGATGGGATCGAGCAGCCTGGCTCGACTCCCATGTTTGCCCATCCATGATCAGCAGGCGATTGCCCCAGGGCATGGGGGCGAGGAGATCCAGAAGCTCTCGGAGTTTGGAGGAGGCCGAATATCGAGTCGAGGTGGAGATTGTTAGGATTTGATGCCTCAAGATTCAGCTCACATTGAGCCCACAACGAGGTTCGCGGCGAAAAATAGAATCCAACGAGACCAAGATCATCTGAAACGGAGCTCGGATGGAGGAGATACGAGCTTTTGAAGTCGGCACGAGAATCGAGGCGGCGGAGGACCGCCTGCGACCGGCGGCGGGCGGCGGGCGGCAGCGGCGCGGCCGCAGGCGGCGGCGCGCGGGACGCGCGTCCCAGGCCCGCGTGGGATGCGGGACCCAGGCCCACGCGGGACGCGGGACCCAGGCCCAGGCCCGCGCGGGACGCGCGACCCAGCGGCCTGCTGGCCCCTTGCCCCGGTCCACCATGGACCGGGTGGTCCACGGCGCGGTCTGTGGACCGCGTGGGCGTTTCCCACGCGTTTCTCGCGGTCCACGGCACTATTCCGTGGACCGGAGCGCGATCCAACGGCCCAGATGGCTCCCGGTCTTGATCCGACGGTCCAGGAGGGTTTTTGGCTTTGTTTAGGACTCCTAATCACTCTCTAATCAAGTTTTAACCTATGTTTAAGCCTTAAAAAGGCCCTGAGAACGAACAGAAGGGGGGGTTCGGTTTCTCGCCGCCGTACGAACCAGAGGAGAGAGAGAGGGGCGAGGGCGCTGTGAGAGAAGGAGCAGGAGGCTCCTGGACAGCGGTTGCCAGGCTCTTCAGGGGTTCAGGGGGGTCTCCAAGAGAGAGAGAGCTTTTGTGAGGGGAACTTCATGTGAGAGAGAATTTGGTGTACAAGGGTTGAGGGTGAGGTCTCCTCTTGTAAAATTTTCTTTTCATAGTGAAGTTTGCATGCCTTGTGGAGGCGAGCCCTTTTGTGGCTGATCCACGTATTTTGATTGTTTTTCCTTTTGTTTTATTTCTTCTTTCTTCCTGCTGCATCGTGTGGTACTGGAAAGATCTTGGGAGGTGGTGTCTTAGCCAGACATCCACCCAACAGTTCCTCTATTATCATGCTGGAGAAGGGGGCTCGTGAGTTAAAGCTAATGCTATCGTCATTCTTCTAGCTCCCATTCTGTACCTCCTCAAGATAGCATTCTATTTTCCAAACTTTCTGCTCGAGAGTATCTTCCCGATGAGATTTTTCGAGATATAGAGAGTAGTTTGGGGTTAAATCTCTATCAGATGACATGGGAGAATGCCGACATCATTCCTCTCTCCTTGAGCTCCAATGGAATCAAGATCATCGAGCAGCTGTGTGCATCAGGGAGCAAACTTCGGCCTCTTAGGATGAGATTGGCGGTTGTGTTAAGAAAGAGCCGTCTAATGAATGGGCTCCTAGGATTGTTGCGCACTCTTATCCTCACCATTTTCTCCTTCCTCTTTAATTAAGGCAAGTACCCTTCCTCTAGTACTAATCGGTTGCTGCAGGTCTTTGATCTGATAAATTAATTTTCAACCTCATCATCCAGTATAGTTAAGTGGTGGCTTTTCATAAAAATCCATCTTTTTTATATTTTAGTGTATCTCACTTTCTAAATATTCAAGTAGGTTTGGCAGCAGAGAATCCTCAACCTATTTTTATGCTCCCTGATCCAAAGGCGCATGCGCACAAACTAAAAGAAAAAAACTTGAACCCCCTTTTACACACACTTTTCATATACTTTTTACTTGGTTTTTGCAGTTAGCAGGTAATGTATTAGAGTGAAGGGTGAACTAAATTTAGAGACTATTTGAATCCAAATGTTGATACAAACATCTTGAGACTTCACTTATAAGCAGTACCAACACCTTTCTTCTATCTACTCCTTTAAATATAAATATTGAGCATTCACGAACTACATTGTACTAAGATCATTTTAGAAGAGGACTTGCTGTATATTAGAAATTCCCTGGTTAGCCCACGTCATCCTGTCCTTAAATATATAAGTCAAACCATATCCCAGCTACAATATTTTGAGGTGCATCATGCATTCAGAAAGGCAAAATTCCCTACAGATTCAATATGACGCTTTGGATTGCATATATATTTGCTCTTTGTAATTTATTTTCTCGACATCTTCGACCTCCTAGTTTATCAAAAGAAAAAATATATAAATATTGCGCACAATGGTGATGTCTAATTTAGAAGTTTGATTGACTCATTCCCCCACCATTATTTGCAAGAAAGTTAATATCCCAATTGGTGTTTGTGGAGAGGTCTCCTGTCATGTCTCAGTGCATCTTTTTTCTGTAGTCTCCACCTTTATTACATGAAGTCGGCCACCAGTTTTCGGCCCTTTGCAAGACCAATTTTCTTCTTGATGTAGATGAGTAACGGATTGACCGTTTGTTTTTGAGCAGCGCTCAACTCGTATCCAGAAGAATCATGACAACCATGGGCACTGTCAGAGAAGCTTGGCCCATGATAAGTATGAACTAATTGCTATCATGAATATTTTACACCCCATCAGACGTGCATCAAACCGACTAACGGCGATCAAAAGTGTTTAAAAAAGGAGTAGACATGTGAGAAGTGGAAATTGAAGCCCTTAATATGCTTGTGCGAGAACATACATTGGCTAACATATATGATTCTCCTTACTCCACAAGCAAGGTCATTTCCATAAAATAGCAAGGTATCACTCTCCCCTCCCCTCCTATCCAAGTATTTTAGTTATTGCATGAATAATTATGTCAAATCACAACAACCATAGCAAGATAAGCTGCAAGGGTAAAAAGCTGAATCAACTACTGTCACTTAGGTGGCATTTACACATATATGGTGAAGGAATGCATGTAGTTGGGGCTATATGTGGCAGTAGTTATTGTATTTATAACTAATATTTTCAACTAACACCCAACCTCTGCGTTGCGGAGATTTAATTGATAATAATGATAATATTTTATATTAAAAATTATTCTCATCAATTAATCTCATGATGAGATCAAAACGGTTTCTAAAGTTTTCTTTCCAAAAATGATCTGGTTACTGCATTTGATATTATTTTTTATCATATTATTTATATTTATATTTTTTATTTAAAAAATTATAAAAATAAAAAATAAAATTTAATTTGACATTATGGAAGATTATTCTATAATCTTATGTGTCAATATGAAATAACATCCTTAATACCCGTATATTGCTTTACTATTATTATGTAAAATATAAATAGATAGATTTTTTTTTAATCATATGATTTGTACTTTTATTTTTTATTAAAAAATATAAAAATAAAATTTGGTACGTCACATTGTAGGTGATTATCCTATAATCTCACATATTGATATGGAATACCATTCCTAATATCCATATATTATTTTATTATTATTATATAGATATTATAATTATTATAAAATAAAATTATATATTTATTTAAAAATAATAATTATATTTTATTATATTATTAAAATAATATTAATCATATCTCTATACCGATCGCTATTACGGTTGGTTTGATCGAAAGATAAAATATGGCAAAAGGATTTCCAAATATTAGTTTCACTTGTAAAGTCTTCGTCAACTTACAATAGTCTACACGTTGGAAAATGGCGTCTTCTACAAGTGGGTTCACTTAAATCCAGTTACAGAAGCCGTTAAGTGTTAACTAAAAGAAAAGGCATATTTTATCACGCACATTTAGGCAAGAACGGTCGTAGGATACTATTAAATGACTATTCTACTCTTGAGGGGCCTGACGCAGGAGGCCCCCATATTGGCGGGAAACTGTGACATATGATACATGCAGCGAAAAATAGAAATATAACTTGATATACAATTTTAATTTAATCTAAATTACTGCAACGAGTAAGTACGAAGATCTTGCTTCCGGATAATGACTTCATCCAAATCCCTAGTGCTAGTTCGGCCGGAAGTCAAGAGTCTCGGACACGAATCTCTCCAAGATAGAGAGCGAGACAGAATATCTAATACAAATTGCATATGATGAGACAATATAAACGACCAATAAGGTATTCTTTGCAAACAGCTCCCAACAAAAAAGAATTTATATTCTTCAATCCTGTTTCACTTACCTCCGATCTCATTCGCTCCGAGATCTGAGCGCCCGCCTCCTTTCCTCTCGGGCCGCCAGTCGCGAGAAGGAAGACGAAGCGGAGATGAGCGACGAGGGACGCGACCCCTCGACCCCAAGCACACCTCCCCCGCTCTCCGACTCCGGGGCCGGCGCTGGCGCCCCACTCCTCCTCCGCCCCCGCCGCGAGCCCTTCGAGCACGGCCTCCTCCCCATCCCCAAGCTCATCTTCTCCGACGGAACCCTAACCCTAGGCCCCCTCCGGGACAAGCTCCTCGGCCTGTCCTCTACCCGCCCTGGCCGAGTCGACGCCCCGGCCCTCGCGGAAGCCCTCCAGATCTCTCCCGACCACGCCCGCCTCGTCCTTGACACCCTCGCCTCCGTCCTCCCTTCCGATCCACCCGACCCCGCTGGGACGGCGGACGTCTATGACCTCGTTCTCTTCCTCTATATCCAAACCTACAAGCGCCTCCTCCCCAAGGCGCACAAGGATTCCGTCACCGTCGCCGATGTGTGGCCCTCAACCTCCGCCTTCGACGGCTTCTTCTCCGCCCTCTCGCCGATCCAGGTAGGGGCTTTTTTTTTTTTCGATTCCGCTTCTTTCTTTGAGAGTTTTAATGCCTGATTCGAAATCGATCCGTATTTTTCTGAAATTAGTCGAGTACGTCATCAAATAGACTTGCTTGTGGCAAAATTTAGCACACAAAAAAGAAAAAAAAAAAAAAGGAACTTTAGCCGGAATGCCTTTTATTTGATGTCCAAGCATGTGATGGAAGTGCCTTTTGATTTGTGATGAAATTGTTGATCGTTGGATTGCTGAGGTTATACTGGATACTTGTTGCGTGTGACTGATGGATACCACCCCGAAGCTTGTTGCTACTTAGTATGGTTGCTGCTGCAGAAAATGTTGTAAAATGGAGGACCAAGTTTTAAATGGAAAAAGTCATTGTAATACACGGAATTCATTGTGAAATTCTCCCATTGATTTTGCTCCCATCAAAAACCTATACTATATCGGTGAAACAGTGTTTCTGATGATATTTGAAACCTGGTGAATGGTGTTGATGTGCAATACTAGTAGCTTTGTTATGATGGAAGCATGGGCGATCTGTGAGCATGGACTGACATAGCGGATGTTTGAAATTGCTGTTCATCTACTTGGTCAATGTAGATGCACAGGTTGGCAATGAATAGGAAGAGTGGTGGTGTAAGGCTGACTAGTTCTAGCAAATTACATCTTGAATTGAGGTTGACAAAGCGGTTTTGTTATTTTTTAAGCTCAACATAAACGTAGAGATGCTTTCAGTGAGTCTTTCTTCTATTGGTTTGAGAAGCTTCGAATATTAAAAAAAAATTCAAAAATGTGAAGGTCATAAATGGAAGCTGAACTCATCATTTTGAAATTAGTCATCATGTTGATTTTGCGCTTCAGTTTAGACAGTTAAATAATGTTAATTTTACATATATTTACCACATATTCATTGTTTCGAGGTTTTAGTGATAAAAAATGCTGGTTTCCAACTGCAGCTTGTACGCAGTAATAGTCGGCGTTCTATGCCTTCACAAGCTGATGAAGAGGCACATCAATTATCTTATCTGCAGAAGCATATGGCTAACATGCTGGATCTTCTGGCAGAGTCAGTTGAAGGCGAGGGTGATGAGTGTCTGGTGGGTTAATAGAGATACAACTTTAATCCTCCATCATGTTTCCATAATATTCATCAGTGTTATTTGAAACCTTTTCTGCATCATTTTCTTTGATTTCTCTTCTTTCCCTAGAAATGTGCTAAATACTATCTTTAATTAGTAGGTTCTTATATTATTATATGCTGCAGCAACCCCATTATTTAGTAATTTCCGTTTCTCTCCTCCAGCACAAGCCTGCTAAAAGCATGATTGTTGGTTGCATTTTGTCATTGGTGTAATATTATAATCTTAAGCAAGGAATGTATATCTGCTTATACTGGTTAGAAAAACTCTTTAATGGCATTGAATATTTTTGAATCTTGTGATGGAAAAAATGTCTTAACTGCAGCAGTTAATGCTTGACATAGGTCATATGTGATGTTTCATCTAGAATGTTAGGATTTTAGGCAAATGGAGACAACTAGGGTTGACAAATGAGCATGCTGTTCACGAACTTGCTCGAGTTCGGCTTGCTTTGTTAAGAAACAAGTTGAGCTATAGTTAGGCTTTGCTTGCTCAAGTTTAGCTCGAAATACACTAATATTTAAATATTTTTATATTATACAACTATTTTAATTATTATTATAATATAATAGTAATATAATTATTTGAAAAATTATTTGTTATAAATTAGTATAGACTTTGTAGAATAGAATGTATTATAATTATACAATTAAAATTTAAAGGAGATTATTATTTCAAATTATATAAATGAAAGTATTAAATGATTTCAAATTTTCATTAGATCTTAGACAAGCTATTCACAATTAGCTTGAGCGTGGCCTAACTTAGGCTTGGCTCGAATATAAATGGGCTAAGCTAGAGCTAGGCTTGGCTAGACTCATATCCAGCTTGTTTACATCCCTGGATATAACAAGCACTTCACACTTAACAGCTCTAGTATTAAAAAAAAAATATTTGGTGAAGAGGTTACAAGTTCTAATTTTTGGGATCATTTCTTTATATTTAGATGTATTACTCATATCATTAATTAAAATTTCCATATAACCATTGCACAAAATGACATGCAATTAAGTTATCCTTTTATTTGGCAATTCCCATTTCCCTCGCTTGTGTCTTCACCAGTTCACCTCATTGAACTGGAGCTCCTTTCTCCAACTTAGGTTTACCTACTTCATTAGGATGTTAGGTTCTTATATATCCTTTGGGCCCTATGGTTTTCTTCCTCTTTTCTCATCTCCTTAGCCCTCTTCATGTTGCAGCATCAATTTTCCTACACTACTTGTACATGGCTATTGCTGATAGTAAAGGACACCTGCCACTTATTTGTTGCCTCATATCCTGTGGAAGTAAATAATATTTTGTTCTCAATCACTATAGATTCCCAAGGAATATTACACTCTCTACTTGCCCTGAACCTTGCAAGTCAGTTGTGGCCTTTCAGATAAGTTTTTTGGTTGTGCTTGGGCTTGGCCTAATAATTTTGATTAGCACATACTACAACTGTGAGGTTACTCTCGAGTAATTTATTTCAACGCCAAGCTACAGTGAGCTTGGCTTATTAATTGCCCTCTATGGTTGCCATCCTTGAAGAAGTTAAGGAGCCTGTTTCCTTGTTGGAGTTTACGCACTGTCGTCTATTTCTTCTCGAGGAGGATGCGGTGAGAATCTATAGTTGGATCTTTTGGAGTAACTCCACGTGAAGTCATCTCACCTAGTTATAGATGGAGATCTATGCTTTATTCTTGAAAGATATAAACATTGCATGGCTGGTTGACATTTGGATAAATTGTGAAAAAAAATGAAAAAGTAAAGGAGAGAAAAGAGCTTCTATGTTCACCCTCAATCATTAAATAATTTAACCAGGTTAGGCTGCTTTTTTGGGGTGACTGATTACGTTGAACATGCCATTTCAGGCTCTCGTTTGGTTGGTTAAACTGCTAACTCACCCCTAACAATCACATGACCAGCATTCAAGTAACATTAAAGTTCCATGAGGAAACTAATTGTCTAATATCATTGTGTTTAAAACTGTTTAACGACCTATCCTGTTATTATTTCTTATTTGGAAGGTGCAAATAGTATTGAGCAGCAGTCCATGTTGTCAGCTATGGTCATTCATATCAATTTGGTTGTTTAACTATCAATACTTTAATTGATGGTCTAGTGATTGATTAGCTTATCCTGAATTGCTGGTTGGGGGAGCTGTGAGACCACTAGCAAAGCTAAGAATCATTACACTATGGGATAACTGATAATTTGATATGCTTAACCTGAAATGCCATTGACTAATACTTTGGAATAGCATAGCTCATGCAGCGTAGGGATGAAAAGCATCATGATGTTACATGTACCACATGATATGTATTACCAAGTGATTACATAGTAAAATTGTAAGAGTATTGAATTAGATCTGTCATTAATCCCATTATAAAATTTGGAGTTGGTTACTTCCCAATGAATACTATGATCATAAATACAGTCCAAATGACACGAGCTAATTTTTAGATCACCTTAAAGTGCTCAGCTGGATCATTTAATATCTCAAAATGTTACAAAATATTGGTGCATTCATATACACCAGAATCCGGTAATAAATTAGTAAGAATGTAAATAAATGCTGTGATGAAATCCAGATAATTAATTTCCAATGTCAATGTGCAACTTCATTTTGCCTTCTTAGACTTTATATCAAGGTTTGCTTTGTTGGTAATGGACTGTGCTAGCACCATCCTATATGCTATTAGCATGCGGTATGGTATGAGATGGTGAGGTGTACCTTTAATGGCAAATCTTGCTTTATATAGTCTTGAATAGTGATTGACAATTTTTAACAATTTATTCTTATTTGATTGAGTTTACCTTATTTGAGTGATTTATATGAGATCTCTACTATTGTAACTCAAAGTGGAGCCCATGTGTCTCCACTGCTTACTTTTTGTCTCCAACTCTATGTATGTTTGCTTCTTTCTTCCCTCATTTTATATGCACTTCCTGTTTATAATAGTGCCCTTCTATTTTTCACTCTAAAGTCACCAAGAAGGAGAAATAAAAGACGCAAATGAGAGTAAAGGGGAGATTATTTTTCCAATCTATTTCAAGCAGTCTTGACATGTGGGATCATTCATCCATTGAATGTTTTCTTCTCTTGAACAAAGCATGTGCACTGCACGTGCCAAAATTTAGTAAAGTTTGAAGTTAATGCTGTCCTTTTGAATTTCAATATGGCCATGTGTGGGCATGTATCATATGTTCATTCTTGTAACTCTTATTGGAAAAAAATAGAGAACTGCCTAGAGATCATTTTGTAATTAGCAGTATAGAGATTGTTATGATTTAAACTTTAAATGATGATGAGTTAATTCCATTAAATCATAAAATAGTTCGTATTTTATAGTACATTTTGTCTGGTCATTTTGTTTTGTTAAGTTTTATCTAACAAGGACAAGGTAAAATAATAAAATAACTTCTTAGCACTTGAAAAGTATCATGTTTGAACTTTAACTAGTTGTCATGGTTTGAATTTAATAAAATATTCAACGAAAGAAATTTCAGAAGGATTGTATGCGACTACTGAGATCTCTCTTTTTGTCATAACTTATATATATGTTATATATATTCTTGTACTTTCTATGTCATATCTTCTTTATATACTCTTGTACTTTGTATGGTGTACTTCTCCTGATTCCTAGATATACACATATAAATGGATTCAATTATCAATCAACTGGATTAGCTAGAAAAAAAATTAGAATTGGTGTAAAGCTTATATTCTATTAGAAAAATTAAAGTTATGTGATTACATCTATCGATATGATGTGTAGTTCATTTTCTAGGGTTTGATCTGATATATTCCTGATAAGCTATAGGATGCAATGCAAACTTATCAAGAATATATCTTGTAGTACATGTTATATAAGTTCTCACGTCTGAGACTAGTATGTCTATGTTTGGGATTTCTGGTTACTCACTATTACTTCTAAACTTGAAGATTCAATATATAATTATGCTTGACTGACATTGTGGCATCTTACTGAAGTTACTTAATACAATTAGTTTAGAAAATAAGTGGTGCATCTGGAGAATTGGCCTGGGTACCTGATGGCTATGAAAATATCTGTAGATTCAACTCTGAATATATCCTGTAAGACTTGTTTTTTATCGTTATGTTTGAGCTTTGTATTAAGTTCTACATACAGGGAACTGAGCAGCAGGCATTTGCAATGAGAATTTACTGGTGGTGAGGTGCATAATTTACATATCGCCTTCACTTGTGAAGGCAAGAGAGGAAACTTTCTTGACATCCTGCTATCGTATAATGGTCTCACTACAACTTTATAATTTCTAGCAATACACTTTATAGTCATCTGTGCCTTTGTAAACTGAGATGCGTTTTTTTGCTTTCCTCAAATATGATAGAGGTATAATGTCCTTTTTCCTTTTCCTGTTATCAAGATGAATATTGACATTCTACAATCATTTAACGGTATCTATGAAACCAGGATTTTCTGTATTTGATAACCCAAATTTGTAGTTATTTATAAGGTTTCTTGTTCAAATTGCCTGTAGGTTTTAACATTAGAAAGGTTTGAACACCTTGGCTTGCTCATTCAAATTGGTGAGAAGGGTGGTGAAGAAATACCATTGAGAGAGGCAGCTCCTTTCTTTGCAAATTCAGATCCCGACATGCCAGCTGTTCCTGTGCCTGCTGCGCATGTTCATGACTGGGTTTTGCAGAATATAGCTGCTTCATTGGAGCATACTGCTGAGAAAGTACCAGTCAGAGAAAATGGCCCAGTTAACACCTCAGATCAGGATGTGGCTATGACTGATGCCTGCATGAGTCATGTGAGGGCCCAATGCAGCAGCTCGCTGAGTGGGACCACTATGCAAAGCAATGCTGCAAGGAGTCAGACTTTTGTTGAGGGTTTTTCTAAAGCTTCTGTAGTCAAGCAGGCATGTGATATCAAGGGCCATTCCGTAAAGGTGAGGGTGAAGTATAATTTTAATGTTAAAAGTAGACACCGGTCCAGAGATCATGTAGTCATTCCATATGTTTTGTGCTCACATGCTCACATTTTAATTGGTTGGACTTCACCGTGGTTGAACTCTGTAATGTTGCATCAGTAGTATGCTATTTATTAAGAACAAACATATGTTTTTATTTTTTGAGGAAAACAAGCGGCCTCTGATTTTTTTAAGTACATGCTAACAAATTTATCCTTTTTTTTTTATGGTCAAGAAAAAAAATAATCATGATAGTCTATTTAGTTTTGACAATTATAATTTTTCTAGGTGTTGCAGTTGGTCCAGCAATGACAAGATATCAAAAATCACGTCCAACTGATATCAGGTTATCATAAATTGTTTTGCAAGAAAATGAAGATCCATTTCTCACTTAAGATGCCCTGTAACTATTTTGTGCTTCTAGTTAAACTTCATGTGTTCATTGAAGAATTCATGAGTCGATGTTTATTGATCATATGTTAATGATTTTGCCAAAAAAAAAAAAAAAAGAAGCAATCTAATAAAGCAAAGGAATAGAAAATCAACTGGAACCAATTCTCATGTTATTGAATCTTAGACAAATACTTCATTATTATTATTATTTTTTTTGCCTCAAATCTCATGAATCTGATGCTTAGCAGCTGGCAAAATATCTTTGATGGAGACTCTGGGAGTAATAAGAGACATTTACCTTGAAATCTCATACAGTCTTTTCCAACCCTCGTTGCATGGTACCCATGATACTGGCTGGTCTGCAATCTTACCTACCAAGGAGTCAAAAAATATTATACAACCATATATCATTTTAATAGTCTTTTGGCTTCTTGTCGGCAATTGATCCCAAAGAAAGCAAATGATGGGTGGGCTTGTATCAGATGCTTTAGTAGGTTTGCTAGGAGAGTTTGTCCATGGGAAAAACTTGGTGAGCAATACTGGAATTATAAAAATAGAAGTTCATACTTTATTTAGAAACTATTGAGTTTTAATAAACAGACATCTATAGAGTGAGAAATTCAGTCAACAGTTTGCCTGTGTTCAAATTACAAATGCTGTGACTTGTAATATTCGAATGGGAGTCTAATGGCTTTAGGATCACCTATGAAACAACATATAATCAAATTTGATTTTTAATATAAATCCAATGTAAAATAAAAAAGGCTTCTCGAAGGTGCTTAACCAATGGTGGGGAAAAAAAGCTTCAGTATTGCTTCAGTTCTGTATTTTTATTTAAGGATCAATCTATAGCCAATTAAAGACTGACGAACTATTAGTTGTTGATCTAAGAATAAGAACTGAATAACTTGCAGGTTTGGGACTTTTTCCTTTTGTCTTGCATCAAATAATCAGAACCGAAACAAACGGTGGAAAAAAAGAAGATTCTCACAGGATTTGTCTTGCTGTGTCCTAACCATTCCTACTATTAAGAGTAGAAATTTAGAGCATGCCTTAAATTTCTTATGAGCATATTATGCCCTTAAAAGAATTTATACATCGGCTGGACTACAGGGAGTGCAAGACATTTATGCAAGGTAAGAGTTGACGAACTTTTCCATTTGGTTGACTTCCCCCTCATCCCCTGTATCACAAATTCTTGATAGCGAAGAGGTGATTGCAATATCAAATGCTATATGCAGGAAAGTTATAATGCTTGGTAATAAGCTGCATGCATTTTCCTTTCCGCTCATAGATTAAAAGCTAGTATATTCATCTAGAACCAAAAAACCTTGTTTAATTGGGTCTGAGAACTAAATGCAACTTAATATTATGTGATAGTCATCTTTTGCTGTGATACTTAAATAGTTCATTCATAATTTTTTGATATTTATATGGACATTTGAACAACAGGCAAGGTATCCATGAAATCATGCCATCTAGTTGCAACCTGTTTTCTAGATCATTTTTTTGCCATTGCTATTTAACTGAAGAACATAACTGTTGGTGTTCATTGATTGATTTCGATTGAATCATATAATTCATCATAGAAGATAGCAAGGAACTATGGTATATATACTGAATCCTGTAAATTGTTATAATTGTAGAGAGAAAGAAAGAGAGCCTTGAGGGAAAAGTTGTTATTTAGTGCTTGCCATCCCCCCTCTTCTCTTTTGAGGAAATTTTGCTATTGCATTTTCAAACTTCAGTAGAATGTCGATCCTTCATATTTGATAGCATGTACATTTAAATTATGAATTAAAGCTGGTTATTGTCTTCATTTCTACCTCAAATGAGTTTCCCAATTTTTAACTTAATAAGGATGTATGTTGAAGCAAGTTGGCTATTTCTTCTTACTTAAGATAACAATATTGCATACTTATTATGAAAAATGAATGAGCATACATTCCATTTGACCTTTACATAGATAATAATAGTTGTGAAGAAAATATAATAGTATGATAGAGAATAGCAATATCAACCAGTTACAAAGAAAATATGATAATAGTTTTCATATTGGCCGAGATGACAAGCATTTTGCTTGCTTGAAAATATGAAATAAAAGAAAAAAAATTATGGAAGGCAGTTATGAGCTGGATATTGATACTTGATTATTAAAGATTAGTAAACCTCATATATGTGTGAAATAAAAGAAAAAAAATTATGGAAGGCAGTTATGAGCTGGATATTGATACTTGATTATTAAAGATTAGTAAACCTCATGTGTGTGTGTGTGTGTGTGAAAGCTTTATCAGAGATCAAAAGAAAGAGCTTTATCAGAGATCAAAAGTTTCTTTCTTTCCTCACCAACCTCTGAACAACATTTAGGATGATGCCCAATAGTTCATACTCAGTAGCAAATATATGTGTGTGTGTGTGTGTGTGTGTGTGTGTCTGTGTGTGTGTGTGCGCGCGCGCGCGTGTGAAAGCTTTATCAGAGATCAAAAGTTTCTTTCTTTCCTCACCAACCTCTGAACAACATTTAGGATGATGCCCAATAGTTCATACTCAGTAGCAAATATATGTACTTTTTTTCTGGGGAGAAAAGAATTGATGCAGTACCATTAGTTTTTGTTGGCTGGGAGTCTGACTTATTTACTCAAAAATCATGGGGTCTTTTTGACATGATTCAACTAAAAAAAATCTCCTAAACATATCCTATCACAACAAAGTTTTTATTTAATTGTTTAAGTGGATTTCAAACCCTTACATGGCATAGAAACAATGGACATAGAGGTGGGGGTGGCAATTTATGACCCGACCAAACTAACCTACAATTGATCCACTTTAAGCAGGTTCAGGTGGCATAAATTGGTATTGGCTATAAATGGTTTGACCTGTGATCTAACCTGTTTTTTAAATAGCTAGAGTTCAGGTCTAACGTCTTGACCTGTTTAACCCATTTTGATCCATTTATTGTCTAGGTTGGGTCATGACTCGACTCATTCAATACCTGCTGAATTTGTTTAAATTCATTTAACCTGTTTAAGACCTATGTAACCTGTTCAACCTGTTTATTAAATGGCTTGTCCAGGCCAAGTTTAGGTTACTTGTTTAATAAAAATTTTTTGCTTGGGTCTAGATTTTGAACCCATTAAATAACTGGGCAGCTTTAGGTTTCCAAATTTTTGACCCAACCCACATCTGACCCTACTCGCATCCAATCTGACCCAACCTAATTGCCACTGTGGCATAGAATCCTTGATAGGTCCAACTCCAATTCTCCTTTTAGGTTTACCATAATCCAACCTGGCAAAAAAAGAGGAGTTACCTTGTTTAATTTAACCTTAACCATGTCAAAATCCCTCTTTCATAAGAGGTGGGCTGTATTAACCAACGCATAATCCATCAACATTTGGGAATGTTTTGTGGCCAATTCTTAACCAATGTGAACCCTGTTCTTAATTTGTATCAACCTTAATTTTCTCCACTTTAAAAAATCAAACAAATTCCTTTTGGAAACTACTATATTATTTTCAACTCTTTGCAATGGATTCTTCTAATATGAGCAATTTATATTTCTTTTGAAATGAAACTAAAGAGGTTAGTATGACAAGTTTATTCTTGCAATAGATGCAAAGTGATGCATATGAACTGCTGATTTGTATATCATATCATCTTTCTTATCATCATAATATTGTTAAATTTACCCATGCAGTAAATTAATTGAAATTACTAAATCTATTATTGAGCTAGACATCTAAAGTTCATTACAAATTCCCCCAATACATCTATTTGTTTCACTGCAGGTCTTAAATTGCCATGATTCAGTAATTTACATACTAGCACCTCTGAAGTATGCCACTGTTTATGGGTGTTCTGATTCAACCATCATTCTAGGAGCTATTGGTAAGGTATGTACACTGCTGTTATGATAACTTCACTCTTGAGCTATCTGTTATGGCTATTATTTTAGGAAATATGATACCAAGGTTCTATGTACTGGATTGTACTAGCTAGTATGGTGTGTACTGTATGGTACTGATAGGGAACTGGTACCTAGTACATCTCTTGTACCAAGTGTTGGTATCGAGCAAGGTTTGGAATATCGATATTGAATCTTGGAGAATTTTTCCATCAGACCAATATTGTAATAAGATGGCATTGGTACCGACTATGCCATTGAAATTGATAGCATCAAAATAATGAGAAATTGTCAATATGCACCAGTTGGTATGGTATGATCAGTATGCATTGGTGTGGACCAATATGACTGCTACAAATTGGTACACAGAATCTTGGCCTCATCTCTTGCATTAGTACCAGTTTTGGTCGGTACCATATGGTTCTGGCACCTTTTGAATCCATGACACCAAGAGATGTACCATATTGAGTGTTGGCACTAGGAGATATACTATACTGAGTGCTGTTATGAGGGGTATCAGTTGGGTACTAGTATGGGTACTGAAATCATTCTTAAAACCTCGATCAAAATAATTTAACTATCATTCCATTTCTTTTGTTGTTTTTGGTGCATTGCATTGATATGTAGAATTTTCTCTACTCATGCTTTATTTTATCCATACACTATTAGTGGGCATTTTATGGTTTCATGCTGTAAAGGGTTGCTGGTTTAATTTTAGTTTGTGCTAAGCTTGCTTATTAAATTGTTATATTTCAGTTTGTTCATGAAGTATAAGTCTAGCTCTTGTTTGAACTTGTTGGAGGCCCTGTGAGGTTCTCGTCGTACACATTTAAATGTTTTAGTGGCAAAATTTGAATGTGCTTTTAGATTATATTTTGATCAAGGACTGAATCAAAAGTAGAGTGTCATACTGAATCATTTTAGTTGTCCTCAAGATGATGCAATAACATGATAAAATATACATATTAGTCTTCAGAAATTACAAACGAAGTAGCGCGCTGTGAAATAGAGGAAAAATATTATAAGAATATGATGGTAAACTGTAATTGTAAAAATTCAGTTTGAAGTTTAGAGTATGCACAAGCCATCATAATTGCAGATAGTAATCAATGTCAGGTTAGTCATCCATACATTTGCATGTAGGACATAAGAAATGCAAAAGTTTCGAAGCTCCTCAAATAGTCAAGGGATGCATAATGAGAGGCTGCAGAATCAATTAGTCAATAATGGATGTCTGTCCATTTTTAGATGTCACTTTCTGTCGCAGGGGTCTAATTCTGTATAAATGAAACTTACATTTTTTTTAAAAAAAAATTATTAGCATGTCGGTAAAACCACAATAGTTTGGGTTGCAACATACGAAGCTGTATTTGTGTTAGCTAGAAAATACTTACATGCTTTTGGATTTACTTATCAGCTCAAGAAATCAAAATTAATTCATTTCTGCTGAAAGATCAGACCATGTTTAGTAGAGTCCATGGTGCCATGCTACGAAAATGTCATCTTGCAAGTAAATTATATTACAAGGCTCTAACATGGCTAATAATGTGAATGGATGGATGATAGAAGTGCATCCTTGCTCACTATGTTTGAAGTATAAAAATTAGGAGCTGTAATATCTCGCGTTCTTAGGGCCTTGATGCCAAGATGAAAGTGGAATGGCTTTGGTTGAAGAAAGATTATGTGTTCTTGTTATTTACTGAAAAACAACATCTAGATTCTGGAGTTTGGAGAATGTTGGAAATGTCATTTGAGTAGATTTTCCAAGATATTTTCTATGATGATTTTGGCATTTGTACTTGTGAATTGCTATGGATTTATATGAATAGAAGAGCAAAATATTGTTAGCTTTAGATGAACTATTGTTAACTTTGTTACCTTGTTATGATCAGTATATTTAACCAGTTGGGAGCACAAGTCTTTACAGACTACACATAATTGCCATGGGGTTTTGGATGAATTTAGTGGAGGTGGAGATGCATGAGAAGAACAATCTTGGAACTAGATGAAAATTTGCATGAACAAAGTAAAAGAAATTAAGCGGGGGGAGAGATAGAACCAATGGTGATGTCGTACTATATGGGTTATAACTTGTGGCTGCTTTAAATGATACATGGTACAATATATAGATCTGTATTCTATATAAGTTCAGCATAATTTATTGAATGGACTGAGTTTTAAGATGGACGTCATTATTTGGATTTTTTGGTGAATGCCTTACATTAGGCTCCATGCTAGAGTTGATTGTAAAAATAAATAACAAATAGCAGTCTTTATGAATGATATATAGGTCCAATGTCTCATGCTCTGTGTCAACTCATCTAGCTGCTAGAGCCAATCCTCAACCCATCTTCTCTCTCTAGTACACAAAGAATCCATATTAGTTTTTAAGCAGGCTGCCATGCTTTATAAGTAGGACCAAGGCTGCCACACTTCAGGTGAAACCAGAGTTGCCCTGTACAGATCTTCAAATTATGGACCTTCACTTGCATAATCACTTCTGATCTGTTGTTTTAAGCAGGCTGCCATGCTTTAGGTGTAGGACCTAGTGCTGTTGGTTTACCAATTATAGCCGTTTATCAACTACATCTCCTTAAAAATTGAGATCAAATCCAGTGAATTAGGTTTACATTGGAAACATCAAGCGGTAAAAAAAGTGTTACTTTAATTTGAGTTTTACATGACATTCAGCAATGTTGCATGCACACGCACATGAAAATTGGAAAGAGGAAAAAGAGATATTGGGATATATAGAACAAAATAATGTTAACTAATATAAAATTCATAGATAAAATGTTAGAAGATATTATTTGTTATGCTCTTTTAATATATATATATATGCTTCTTCTTCAAACTTCCCAATTGGTTGAAGAATTTTTGAAAAAAAGGCATTTTGCAAAAGTATTAAACTAATACATTCTTGATCAATATCTAAAAAGAACAATGCTTGCTTTTAGCATTATTGGGGTAGGTAAAACTTTTGCCAACTCTCTACCAATTTATAAAGGCTGTATATAAAAAATTCAACAAGTATCCAAGTAGGTGATGCCTACCTGATTTGAGAACATATTCAACATGAATTTTAGGAGTTGGATGTGAATGTTCAGGTAAAACAGCTAATTGCGGGAACTTGGAGTGACAAGCATGCCATCCAAACTGCATTATGGTGTAAAAGAAAATTAAAGAAAATAAGCAAAGTTAGCTTGTAACTGGTTGGAATATGTGGATATTGATAAACATTGTTAGGAATAGACTAAATGGGAGGGATTTATATTCAAAGAAATCATCATGGATTAGATACCTTCATGTGTGGAAAAGAGAATTAGAAATTAAGCAGACAAATGTTTGGTGGTTACAGAATAAGCAATTGTGTGATATGGTAATAATTGTTTTGCTAGAATTAATGGTCACTATCACTTTTTACTTTATGGGAGACTTGCATCAGAAGACATGAAAGAACCATAATGCTATTTCAGAAATGGGAACCATTCATGTTGACACGCATAATGAAGAGAATTGAGTGTACATTTAAGGAAAAATGATAGTGCATACTGTTGTCTATGTAGAGCAATGATAGAGTGCTTGGAATGAGTGAAAGCGCTGTTTAGATTTAGAAAAATGCATGCATAATTTTTTGTAACAAATTCATTATTTGGAAAGAGTACATGAAGTGACCTTTGACACTCATTGAGTCTGTTAATGAATGGTTTGTTTATTTTCTAGAAACAGTAATTGGTATGTTCTAAGTTGCAAGATTTATGTTCTGCAGTTTGATTTGTGGCATGGGCTAGCGATTATGGATGTTTGAGCTAACAGGGGAAGGTCAGCAAAAAGAGTCAGAGGAGGTCTAAATATAAAATGGTGGAATGTATAGGGAAACAGATTACTAAATAAGAGATTGGCATTTAAATCAGACTAGCTTGATCTGTGAATAAACTGCTCAATATGTTGTACGGTGAGCAACAAAACAGATTATAAAAGATAAACTTTAAGGGAGAAAAAAGAACCTTTCCCCCAATAAAAGTTGTTAGTTTTTAGGATTCCTTGGCTTCGTAAAACTTAGAGCAACCAAAATTGCTTGGATCTTTTGTTGGTTAACATGCATTTACAAGGACACTTGTTTATATTGAATGCAAGTTTCTAGAGACACCAGACAGATATTGCTTTAAGAAATGACTGCAAGAAATAAAGGATCTAAAAAGGTAAAAGAAATTGTAGGAAAGATGCTTTTGTATGGGGAGAAATGTTCAGTAAAAAATATTTATACAACTCATTACCAGAAAATAAGGTATTTTAGCAGTTACATGAGAAAAGGTGATGAAGAAAAGATGGAGAAAAATTGTTTTTTCAGATCACGTAGCTGCTGCTGCTGCAGCAGATGCAGAAAATACTTGGCTATTACTGAAAAAAATTATGTTAGCTACGTAGAACTAGTAGATATCCTGCACATGAAGAAGTTCTATAACTAACTATGTTTGACCGATTGACTTATGAGAGTATTGCGTTATTATGAGTTCTTTTAGTAACCTATCACTTTTATGGATTAATTATAAGAGAGCGCCAAAATGAGTAATGCAGGGTGTTGCAATTTTTCATAAGATCGCACTGATCAATCACAAGGGTTCTTGAATATAAGTTATGTTTAGAGATTTTAGAAAGCCAATTGGCCTTGTGCAAAGAAGTTCAACTGTTTAGGTGGTTTCCATCCTTAGAGAATTGAAACAGAAATCTGAAGTGGAGACAAGGCATCAACACATGGTTTTCTTTTATTTATTTATTTATTTTTTCTCTTTAAAGGCTTATGGTAGAAAGCTGGGAGAGCATATTTGGTGGTCAGTGATGACTGACAAGGCAGGCACATTTATTTAGTGTAGTCGTTGTGCTAAAGACATATGCATGGGAGTTCTAAGCGCACAAACCTTTTATGATGCAACAAGGGAATTCCTGATCATGAGTTATTCTGCTGAAGTGATTAAGGCACCACCTTCCCTTCCTCTTTTTCTGTGTGCTGTCAGGCATATGTACTCTCTATTGGAAGACACTAACAAGTCATAAGGAAGAAAGAGCAGATTTCAACATTCTGTCATCTCATGGGAGAATAATTTTACCTCCACATGATCCTGGTGGTTATTCTTCATAAGTAGAATGGAAAGGAAGAGGTGTAAGCTCCCAATAGCTTGTTCATGAAGCTGTGATTGTAGTTAGATTTTGTTTCTCTTGTCAATGTAGTTGGGTGGAGGTTTTCAACTTTTTGTTGGATGGGATGAGGAAAGACATTAAATCTTCTGAAATTACTTTTAAGTGCATGCATTATTATGTTTTTAATTTGTTTGTTTGTTTTATTTTGGCATGAGTTACAGTAATAAAAGATTTTTAGGCATTTCTGACAGCAAAATAAATCTTGATTTTTTAATCATCTGAAACAATTGCTAGGTCAATTTTAAATGCTTTTAGTATTTCATTTTTTGATGGAAAATAACTTTACTTCGATATGCTATTGATTGATGTGATGGAAGTATTTTGGAATGCAAATGGTGCCTGTTTTCTTTTTGTTATTGTATAGTCTGGTAGACAAATTCTACTTCCTCCTCATTTTGGGAATTAGGGCCTCCAAGGTCTTCTTTATTTGGAAAGAGCAGTATTCTTATTACCTGTGCTCTGTTTGTTAATCATAACCATAGTCATGCTGCCTTTTTCCAACTATGGCATTTGTTAATGATGCTGATAATTATTAGTTAATCATACAATTGCAGTGAATATCTATTGTACTTCCTTGCTGTGAATGTGGTAATTATGATTTTCACTTGTATGCAGGCTGTACGAGTGGAACATTGTGAAAGGGTACAAGTCATTGCAGCTGCAAAACGCATATGTATTGCAAATTGTCGTGAATGTGTGTTTTTCTTGGGGGTCAACCAGCAACCTCTTATTGTTGGAGATAATCATAAAATACAAGTGAGTTGGTGATTTATCTTTCTGCTCAATTTCTATTAGCGTAGATTTGAATTTGTCACTTATATGGTTTCTATAAATTCCGTAAGTGACCTGCTATGTGCTTTCAAGTAATTTATAGTTTAAATATAAACTGATATTTTGGAAATTTTGACTTCATCACCCCCCCCCCCCCCAACTCCGCCGCCCGGCCAAAAGAAAAAAAAAATGGGTAGAAGCAATGAACATATAGGACCAATTTGTGGCAGTCAGTGTGGGGAAGTGAGTCAGGTAAAAGAGTATCACAAAGTCATTGTTTTATACTCTCTACTTGCTACTGAAAGCATTCTCTACAGGGGAAGTTTGTTCATGGGTTATTGTCTACATTACTATGTAAATAAGTAGAAGAAGCGAGTGCATTATTAACCAAAATAATGTCTTGGTCGTTACATCATCGTCAGCCAGTGACAAAACATGCTCTCCTTTTAAATGTGAAATGAATACTGGAGTCAGTCATTGGTCTTTTAGTTTGTTACTAGCACCTGATTGACCCTTTTCAACCTACCATGTCCTGGAGTCCTCATATGTTATCTTCTGCATTTAAATTTCTCTCGCACATTCTGGCACTCTTCTTCAGCCTTGTATTTATCCAAATGATTCTCTACCAAACTACATTTTATGTGTTGACTGGAGAGACGGAGATAAAAGCATCTAAAAGTGAGTTTACACTTCAATAATGGGATCACATATCATCTTGGTTGCCACTACAATATATTTGTCTTGATGCTGCAATTTGGTTTTTCGAAGTGCCCTTCACTTTGACAACGGTTTTGAATAAGCAATTGTTCTGTGTCAATGGTTACAGTTTAGATCATCTATGACCAAAGTTAACTTCAATTGATTGTTGCTAAGCTGTCAAACATGTGTGTGTAGACTCATCTAATTTGTTTCTAGAATTAACATCTTTTCTTTTATCCTTGAACAGGTGGCCCCATACAATACCTTTTATTCGCAGTTGGGGGAACACATGGCTCAATTTGGCATTGATGCAACTATCAATAGATGGAACGAACCCCTTGTGCTGGGAATGGTTGATCCTCATGATTCACTTTCTCATCCTGCAGGAGTCTCTGATGTCCAAGCTGAGTCTGCTACATGTCTTGATCCTGATCAGTTCTCAAATCTTCTGGTATGCTTCATCTTTTTATTTCATTGCTCTGTGGATGCAAAGTCATCAGGGGTTATGTCATGATCTGCCCCTAGGATGACATATTTTCTTTCGTGAATCTTTTGTCTTCTTGACATGTCTCTCAGTAGGCAATAATTAGTATTTTCTTCTTGACTCCTTTCAGAGTTGCTTGTGCTGCATGACTTTCACTTGAATATCTAATTAATTTATAACTGGTTAAATGGAACCTGCTTGTGCATTCCTCTAACATTGGTATCTGCCTAAGTACTAGATCTTTTACCTTTCCATAAGTTTCTCTTTTTTATATTGATGTGCAGATTCCTAAATGGTTTGGAGTTGAATCATTAGAGTCCACAAAATGTAATCCATTTCCGTTGCCTGAGATTTACAAGGCATCCGAGAAGAAAAATGTATGTGATCTAATCCTGGAAGGATACCCACCCTAAATTGCTGCTACACATTGGCTTTTATGTGTATATTGTACATGTATCTTGTTTACCGAGTTTGCATGTTGTGTAAATCCTGGTCTTGAGTCTGATTCATTGAGATATTTGATGGTTCCTTTTCAGAATTCAATTATGTGTGACATCCAACAAGCTATAAGGGATGCACAACTTGAGGAAGGCAGGAAACGGGAATTGGCATGTGCACTTCATGCTCATTTTAGGGACTGGCTCTATGGTAATTTTAACTTCTTATGCTTTTTGCCTTTGATGTAATTTTGATTTTGCATCCCATCAGTCGAAGTAGATGATCTAGAGATGGTATTCATTCACTTGAGAATAAAGGACTTCCATGTTTGTTAGCGAGTTAAATTTTGCAGCAACTTAACAACTGAGAAAAATCTTAATTATTATAACCCGTTTCATTATAATTCATTTTTTCCTACATGCCTATCTTGGGTAACCAAAAAACACCAAAATAATGTTCACTCTCAGACCATCGCTCATGCATTTTGAAATGGCACTTGGAATCCAGATGCCTTTCGCTTATGATTTCAATTTTTCTTTTTCCTTTTCTTTTCATCGGAAGCACATGCATGCCTTCATTTATCCATAGACTTTGTTAATTAGAGACATGTATGTAGCTATCCAATGGTGAGCACCATTGTATACAACAAATTCATTCATGCGCTTTCCACAACCAAGAGGAATGCAACACCACACTGAAACTTCAGCTGAAATTTTACCTTTCAACCGTTGCACATAGGGATTTCCTGATGTTCAATATGACTTGACAGCTAAAGAT